>NC_142933.1:19896531-19976531 GCF_046866305.1 Octopus bimaculoides
TTACATTGGAAAGAGTTCGTAGATTAACGTTTTACAAACTAAAAATGGTCTTGTTTAAGCTGCAATTTATTTGGGGTGGAAAATTTATTAACAAAAATAGAAAATGTTTGTATAAATTTGTATAAACTTTTCATGCACCATATATGTGTATATATATATATATGTGTGTGTGTGTGTATGTGTGTGTGTGTGTGCATGTATGTGTGGTGTGTAAACGTGTGTATGTATGTTTGTTCATATTTACCATAACATAGTTACTCGTCGCCAAATACTGTAGTATCGCCACTAGTTATAAAGATACGTTTTTTTACACTATAACTGTGTAGTAACAATAAACACATTACGAAGAAGAGTAACAACAACGTAACAATCCAACAAACTCTCCACGAACTATACACGAACCATAATCCTACAAAATACCAAAATGACACCGTACAACTTCCTGCGATTAACGCCTACTCTCTGTCTCACTCAAGCCGCTACTATTTATAGTCGTTCGGGCAAGTCTGTTTTTGCAGGGGGTGTCGGGACTTGGATTTCCGTTGGAAACGAAATAAATATTTTTTTTTTCTTTCTTTCTTTCCAACACCTCTTCCTTTTTGAAATGTTGCTTCCCTGGGGAGAGCAGTACCTTTTCCGCTTAGGAATTATTTCTAAATGTTCAGTCTGTTTGCGTTTTCTGTTACTGATCCTTTTAGGCTCAATCTCTTTTGATGAATATTTAACATGTCATAAAACATTTCAAATAGAATTTCCTTCCTTTCTTCTGCAAGTCAGGTTTTAATTGATTTAAGTGTCGTTTATGCTCCAATCGTTGGCCTTTTATCAAATACATCATGTTTCGAATTCTTTTATTCATTACAATATCCTGCCAACTCTCTTTACCGACATCAAGATGTTTAGTTGAAATTTTTGTATTTTCTCTATACGTGTTTTACTTTTCGGAGTTGTCGGAGATTTATTTACTCTTTTGAGCGAACATTATCTTTGCAGGTGACTTGCCTTATCGGGAATTCGGATTGGGCGTTATTCTGTATACATTTAAGAAACTAGTTATCGCTTCGTCATTTCCTAACTCGTTCCTTGCTTCTTTTAAAGCTCGCTTGAAAGTATCTACGTTCTACTTGCTCATTTGACCTTGGGTGATAGGGCAGGGTAAAACTGTGCTTGATTGCATGCATTTTTCAGAATTTCTTCAGGTCGTATCTTGTAAATTGTGTTCAATCTTCCAATACTGCGGTGTCCGGAACACCGTATCGAGCAAAAATTCCGTGCAAAAATGTTATTGTTGCCTTCGAGGTAGGTTCACTCCACTTGCATACTTCTGGCCAGTTGGTAAAGCTATCAACAAGGAACATGTAGTACGCACCATTCAATGATCCAGTGTAGGCTATATGAGCCCTGGACCACGGACTATCCATCTCAGGCCACGTTTGGTATTTCACCGGTGATGCCTTGACTGCTAGTGGACAACCTCTACATGATTTACCAAATTTTCAATGCTCTCCGATCCATTGTCGGTCAATACACGGAACTCCTCATCAAGGCTTTCATTCTTGACATACCCGCGTGTCCTCTATGAAATTCATGTAATATCGTTTCTGTAGTGCAGTTGGTAATACCACTCTTGGTGCGTACATTAATACTCCGTCGTAGAGTGAAAAATTGTTCGAATTCGTGTTTCTCTTTTGTTTATTTTTCAAGGTTTCCTGCAATTTTATGGTGTATTTGTCCTCCACTGATTTACTTTCTATATCCTGTACAGCCACTGCCAAATGCTGAATGATATTACACATAACGTTTTTAATTTCCTTTTCTGATTGTAACGCTGCTATCACCATATCTGCCACCGGTTCTGCATTCTTCGTAATTAACCTGGATAAACCACTCGCATGGCTAAAACAACTACAACTAATCCATACCGAAATGATTGGTTGCATCTTTTAGCATGAAATCTTTTACTCTATAAGTTTTTTCCCCGAAATCTGACATCACTCCACATTTCACCTACGAAGTGTAGATTTTTACTTGTCAGGCCACGTGCAATTTTTGATGTTTTTATTAAGGTAGGTTTCCTAAATCTTATCCACGTGTCGGTATTAATAACCGAGAAGTCACTGCCAGTACCTAGTTGTAATTTGGTATTCGCTTCGTTTACTTTTATATGATTTTTATCCCTAATATTGTTATATATGTATATAAATATATATATGACTCCATAGAAAAACAGAATGGTCTAAGCGGAGGAGGAGCACACACAAATGTGTACGTACAATTTGGAAGTTTACATCGCGGATGTAGATAGCTGTGGATTATCAACATTAACAGCTGAATCTGGCTGTTCTTGTTATTCGATACACTTAAAAAAACCGGTTGAAAGTTCCTTGAATTGAATGGCTATCCTCAAGGTTTACATTATAGGGAATAAAAGCTTCGTGACAATACCCTATAATCTTGGAAAAGCGTTGAGCATATGGATCCACATCCTCCAACATAGAAAGACCTTTTTCGATATATGCATATGCTTGCCGCATTTTCTTAATGGTAAAGTGACGCGGCTCAGGTTCGACTTCATCTTCTTTATTTTGCTGCTCGAGAAGCTCTATCAAATCCTCGTTCGTCAGGAGCTGCTTGCCTTTTTCAAATAAATCTGTAAGCTCCTTCTTCAAATCCATTTCCTGTTCTTCTCCCATACTCACCAACACACACACACACACACAC
The DNA here is from genome assembly GCF_046866305.1 of Octopus bimaculoides. Lineage (NCBI taxonomy): Eukaryota > Metazoa > Mollusca > Cephalopoda > Octopoda > Octopodidae > Octopus > Octopus bimaculoides. The sequence continues at coordinate 19,899,253 of NC_142933.1, forward strand.
ACACACACACACACACACATATATATATATATATATATATATATATATATATATAGTAACTAGACTGATTCGTGTTTATTCTACGGAATACTACTATAAAAAATTATTTTATTAAATTACTAGACTAGAATTGGTAGAAGTTAGATGCGTTTAGGTTTTTGTTCCTGGTCAAGCAGAGGTGAAAGCACACGTCAAAGTAGTTGATTTTCAGTTCGATACGCGGGCTATTTCTCCATTCATTTTTTTTTTTTCAAATGAAGCTATTAAGAAATGCAGGTAAAACTGCGTACAGCAAGCTGCTGGCTGAATACTTTAAATATCCAGAGTGATGATAGTAATTATCGAATAGAATCTACCAAATATCTTAATAAAATTCATAATTAAGTGAGCAAACATGGCTATTATTTACTAATTTGAATTGAAACTAATGACACAAGAGTCTCATATTTACATTTCTGCAAAATTATACCTTTCACCCCGTTTCAATTTATTCACGTGGCATTCAATATTTACAGTTATAAGGAAATTTGAATAGTTGTAAATATGATCCAAAAGAGGTTTGCCGCAAGAATTTCTCATTAAGAATTTACCGTTTTCAAGGATAGCAACTATTATAAAAATATCTCTCTTAAATGCTTTCGCTTTCAAAAGCACTTCTGAATTTACGGTAAAGAAAAAGCAAAGATGATTTTAAAAAAATTTTGAGCTGAAAATTAACTGAGATTATTTTGTTATACCTTTTATGATGGTGATTGGTATTTTTTTTTTACATGTTTTGTTCTCATGAAACAAACATATGTTGAAGTAAGTGATTACTAAATGTAAATACAAATATGATATTTTATTAGAAAGTATTTGGTAGAAATGAAAGGATAGGTAGTATATGCAGTTATCTATTTACATCAGAAAGCATTTCTCTCTTTCTCCCCCTCTGTTTTTATCATTTTGTCCACTTTTTTGCAACGTGCTTTATCCAGATATGCATCTATATATACATGTAGATGTAGGTATGTACATACATGTACGTATATATGCATATACTCAGATATTATTTGTATTATATATATATATATATATATATATATATATATATATATATATATATATATATATATATATATGCATGCATGTATATATGTGCATTTTTGTTTATATAAATGTTGTAATACATACATACGTACATGTATATTTATGCATATATCCATGCAGGTGTACACGTGTACCTATTTCTATATATGGAAATATATACATGCACACACACATATATATGTCTATATATATATGTGAAAATAAACATATGCATACACGCATATGTATGTATATATATACGTATACATATATACATAAATATATATATATATATATATATATATATATATATATATATATATATATATATATATATATATATATATATATATATATATATATATACATATATATATAAATATATATATATATATATATATATATATATATATATATATATATATATATATATATATATATATATATATTTATATAAATAAGGATAAGATCGATATTTAAAATATTGATCATATCAAGTGGCCAGCATGGGAATAAAAACCATCAAAGGTAATAATTATTTAAAATTATAACACAGGGTATCTAAGAGATACCGCCTGCTATTTTTCAGCGTGGCGGTATCTCTTAGATACCCTGTATTATAATTTTATATATATATATATATATATATATATATATATATATATATACATACATACATAAACATGCGCGTATATACATGCATATATATGCGCATGTGTGTGCGTACATGTGTGTACATGCATGTGTGCGTGCATTGTATAGTGTAGAATGGATGCGTCAGTATCATTGTTGAATGCACCCACTTCATGAATGGTTGAAATTGCCCTTCTGTTGACGAAATATGTCGGAAATGAAGGAGAGCAAATCAAAGATACACACTATCCTCTACTTTTCTCTCTCTCTCTCTTTCTTTCTCTCTCTCTCTCCCTTTCTCTTTTACTCTTTTACTCTTTTACTTGTTTCAGTCATTTGACTGCGGCCATGCTGGAGCACCGCCTTTAGTCGAGCAAATCGACCCCAGGACTCATTCTTTGTAAGCCTAGTACTTATTCTATCGGTCTCTTTTGCCGAACCGCTAAGTTACGGGGACGTAAACACACCAGCATCGGTTGTCAAGCGATGTTGGTGGGGACAAACACAGACACACAAACATATATAGACATATATACGACGGTCTTCTTTCAGTTTCCGTCTACCAAATCCACTCACAAGGCTTTGGTCGGCCCGAGGCTATAGTAGAAGACACCTGCCCAAAGTGCCACGCAGTGGAACTGAACCCGGAACCATGTGGTTGGTAAGCAAGCTACTTACCACACAGCCACTCCTGCGCCTGTATGTATATATGTATATATATATATATATATATATATATATATATATATTCATATATATATAGATAGATATAGATATATATATATATATATATATATTCATATATATATAGATAGATAGATATATATATATATATATATATATATATATATATCATTCACTTTCTCTCTTTGTCTCCCTCTCCATACAAACACATCTAAACATTTACATTCTGAAACTCAGAATACGGTTTAACCACATATAATTCTCCTTTTCTTTCTCTAACTACATATATATACATATATATATATATATATATATATATATACATATATATATATATATATATATATATATATATATATATATATATATATATATATATATATATATATATATTAGAATTTCAACATCAGTTATACGATATTTGTGTGTATGCATGCATGCATGTATGTATGTATTTACGTATGTATGTATACGTGCAGATTTGCATGTTTTGTTTTATGTCTGTCTTCTCAGGCATATACTTGCGTATCTAGACGTGCTCGTATATACTTAAATGATAAACTTCTGGAAAGTCTTACAGAGTTTTACAGTTCTAGTAATAGATTGGATCTGTTGTCTTCGAATCAACTTCCTCCTTTCTGGTTTTGGGAAGCCTAATTTCTCAAGATTAGTATTTAGGTAGTGTGTTACATATACTATCACCCCAATAATTACAGGTATAAACCTGAACTTATAATCTGTATAGAATAACTGCAGATTTCTCAATAGTTCAGCGTAGGATCTTTAGCTTTATGTTAACATCCGCTGGGGCTGATTTCCAAAACTCTACACAGTCTCTCTTCTCTATCCCAAATCATTATGTCAGGTCTGTTGTTTACATATTATTGAGGTTTCCACTGGGATATTCCACAAGAACTCCTTTTTATCATTAGTGGCATCTATCTTATTGTGGGTTCTATGTATGTATGTATGTATACATACATGTACGTGTATGTATGTGTGCCTGACTATCTGTTCGTATGTATGTATTGATGCATGTATGAACGTGTATGTATGTTGTTCTGTCTCTCTGTCTGTCTGCCTGTCTGTATGTATTTATATATGTATGTATGTATGTATGTTAGTGTGTGTGTGTGTCTGTCTGTATGTATGTATGTGTGTATGCATCTCTTTGTTTCACGTCGGTCTCGTCGGTTGAAATGTGATCCAACGTAGTTCTGATGCCGCCTAATTTTGAAAATCATGCTACATCTCTTTCTGTCAAAAGTAAGGTTATTTATTTAATAAATAATAATCAATGAAAAAAAAAAAATTATTAATTACTGCCATTGATACCATCGACTACAACACTTAAAGACGATGCTGAATTATGGCCTCACTCGAATATACAGAAAATGAACAGAAGGATGTTTCCCCTGGAAATATTCGACTATCCTTCTTAAAATTCATGCACTGTTTCCGTAGAACAGAGACCAGAGACAGTTTTATTTTCCCCACGTCATTTTGTTCCATTTAGTAACCATGAGCTAATCAGGGTGTGGAAGCACGCCCTATTTACCGAAATACTTCATTCTGACCCAGGCTGAAATTTCTTTTTTGTCCGTTTGGTCATATAAAATGTTTCTTTATATCATTTAAAGAAGGTATAATCATGTTTTCTGAAGCCTAATTTTTTTAAATGTGGTCTGCGAAAGTTTTAAGTAAAGACAACCTTTATGTTCTTTCGCTTTTACTATCTGTAGAACCGAAAGAAATACCCTTTTACTGATAATATATATTTGTACCACTGGTGTGCTAAGGTAAATATTAGGCAACAGTTATTTAAAGATACGTGTAGTTATTCCAAGCAAGTAAATTGAGGGGTGAAATGTTAATGTGAATAAAGTTTGACGAATACTTAATTCTGTTGTTCTAAAGACCGGATAATTCATTAGAAATCTCAAATTCTAGAATCCTTTCCTCTACAATTCTTCACCTTGCCTTTTTGGAACACAGCAGTCTTTGTTCTACTGAAATGCTTGGCCTTTGGAGCAACATAATTAAAGTTATTCTGAAACCTTTCACCTGATCTAAATTTAATAACTATATGCTACTTTAACGACAAATAACAATTTCGAATTGAATACACTGCCGAGAGAAATATAATTTTCCGTTATCACAACATTTGTAAATGCTGAAAATCTTAGGTTTGATACATATCCATAGGGAAAATAGAGGAACTTTTTTAAATATATACGCTAGAGATTAATTAAGAGTGTCGACCAAGGAAACCTTAGAAGTAAAAATAATCTTAATGAGAAAAAATGAAGATTAATTGAAGAATTGTAAATATTGAAAAACAATGGGGGAACAAAATTGGATGTAACATTGTTTTAAAATATATGACACATTTCACAATGTAAGATCACCTAAAGGGCTTTCAGAAATGCGCTTAGTTTATAAAATGAATTGAAAAATAATTATGTTTGGAATCTTTAGTTAGAAGAAAGCCTATAAGCGGAGTTGCTAAAGTTGCTAATTAATCTCTCTCGTTCCAGACTCTGCGTCAAAACGTTTTAATATTCTCCTAGATACCCTGGATTAAAAAAAAAGTAACACATACGGCTACCTAGATTCGAACTCATCTGTAAGAAACAACTTAATTTTGAATGATAAAGAATTTAAGTTGAAGATTGTTTTCTTTTATCCAACTCTTGGCTCAATTGAACAAATTGCTGGCTAATATATTTCAGCTATTTACATTCGATCTTTGATTCAGGAAATCTCTATTCGATACTACAATATTTAATGCTTTGGTATTTATTCTTAAAGGTACAGCTGAGATACGAGCGAATTCAGTTATCACGTTAAGCAGGTCGAACCAGTACACTTTCTCAGTGTCATGTAAGTCTAATCCATACATACATTTGCGTGCATGTATGTAGTTCTCCAAACGAGCAATTGAATATGAGATAAAAGATTATTAGTTATATTACTTAGGGAGTATTATAAATTTAGTCACAAAACAGCAGAATCATGTTACTGGACTATTTCCTGTTAAGAGATTTTCGTATTTTCGAAAGGTTAATTAACAGGCATTCGACGTGGCTGAAGATACATTATAAGTGAAAACACCAAAAACCGATGTGCGAGCCTTTTATCGATCAAATCACTGAGTAAAGGGAGCTTTTTTTTTTTTTTTTAGATGGTTAAAGGGGGTTTGTTACACTTTTCTGTACAAAAGAAGTTTTCAGATAAATTATATAATTGTTAACAAAAGGTATAAACATTTAAAAATATGTTGCAGCTTAAATCGAGAAATAGAGAAGGTACAAGATAGGGAGAGGATGGAAGAGCATGAACGGGGGTAAAAATGATTGAGAGAAGGAAGTACAATAACGAAAAGATGCAATTATGACAAACGAAGGGGAAATAAATTAATACAGGGGAAAAAGTTATTGAAATGAAAAGATAACAAGACGAGGACAACAAAAACGATGATTCCATTTCAATAAATAATGAAAATGGTAGAATCAAATTCAAACTAAGGGTAGAAATGTATAGATAAATGGTACAAACACACACACACACACACACACAGACATATGCACATATAAACAGATACTTATACATTAGGTATTAGGGTGGATATATTATTATTATTATTATTATTATTATTATTATTATTATTATTGAGTGAGTGACTGAGCAGTGGATGCCATCAAAATGACACTGGGGTAAGATGTACAAAGCCCAAGACACCCATCACGACTATCCGTCTGATAAGGGTACGCCAGGCACATGCATCACAACCATATGTGCGTGAGATGGCGTCTCATATCACGATAAACAGCGCATGACCTTCCAGGTCTAGTAGCCCATCCCACTCAAAATGTCCCTGACCAATGGCCGTTTTAGAATGTTGAATGAAATACCTATGTTTCCAAAGCTGAATTACTCAACCCCCACCCCAATTCCTCTCAATACATAGCTATGATTATCCTCCAATACATCTGCTCGTGATTAGAGATGCACGTATCGTCAGCCACCAAGGGACATGTTCAACTGGTTCAGGTCAACAAACTAACATGCAAATCTGTGGCATTGAGCAGAATATCAGTTGCAGCCCATGTTTGAATTCAAATTTCACCGTGGTCGATTTTTCATTTCATCCTTCGGCGCCCATAATTTAAGTGCTAACTGAATACTGGAATCGATGTAATCGACTTAACTCCAGAGCCAAAATTTCAGGCCACATGCCTATAGTAGAAAGAATTATTATTATTATTATTATTATTATTATTATTATTATTATTATTATTATTATTATTATTATTATTATTATTATTTTAGTAGTAGTAGTAGTAGTAGTAGTAGTAGTAGTAGTAGTAGTAGCAGCAGCAGCAGTTATTGATAGTCGGTCAAAGTTCTTACAAATAAAGAAGCAAATATATATATATATATATATATATATATATATATAATGATTTTTATTTCATAAAATATTCATTATTATGGACATGGTTAGCAAATAGTTGTATTGGTGATGTAAGCAGTTACATTAATCCCACTATTCGACTGCTGTTTTATTCAAACTCAAATTCCGAAAAGAGAGGAGGCTAAATGTATGTTGCCTGTTGCTCTGTCACTTCTTCGAATTGGCAAACGAAATATTGATTGGTAACACAGATTACAATGTCACATGGCGGTATTGTACATTGTGATATAAGCACCAGTAATCGTCAAATAATCTTTTTACGGAACTTGGAATAATGTCTGCGGGTTTTGAGCTTAGTATGTAAGAGGACAAACTAAAAACAAAACATTTTGTCTGTTGAATATAAGGCAATAATCTAACTAACTTTTATTAGTTTCCACTGTTAACACATGGCAAAATACTTTGGGGGTTGGGTTATTTATTCACTTATACTGAAATTAATAAATGACTGTTACTTCATATTTTCGAGTCTGTCAACGATGAAAGATAAATAAACTTCTGCAGTATCAGAATTGAGAACGTAAAGGACCGTAATTAAATAGCACAAGACCTTTTTATTTGTTGCTCTACAGTTTCGCCAATCCATCCCTATTTTCAAAGTTATTGTTAGAGTTATATTTCAATCTTGTTGAATAGCTAAGCAGAAAAAGCAGAAATGTCTTTCTCTTTGAATACATTCGTCACGGTTATCTTATCTTACATTTGAAACACACATAGCAAAGAGTCCGTAGCTGTTTACCTACGCTTCTGTTTTCTTTCTCCTTTTAGTATTTTTATTTAATTGATTTTTACTCGATCGTGTCGTTCAAACTTCATTACACATCGTTTGTGTTGTGCTAACTATTTGGCCATCGCATGCTCAAAATACAAACAATTACACATGTGTTTGTAGAATGTAATATAAATATTGCTCTCTTCATCTCTAACTCGAATGTACCTCTCTCTATCTCGTTATATATATATATATATATATATATATATATATATATATATATATATATATATATATATATATATATATATATATATATATATATATATATGTATGTATGTATGTATATGTATGTATATGTATATATATGTATATATATATATATATATATATATATATATATATATATATATATATATATATATATATATATATACATATAATATCGCTATCAACATACGCACACATATATGTTAGACACTAATATTTCTTTGATAATTTTTACTACGTAACAAATCTTCGGAATGCTGCACTGCATTAAATGAATAAAAGGCTGAATATATTGATACTCTGCGGAACGTAACTTAAGTAGTGAACTCGCGATTGTCCATGCAGTGAACCATATATTGGTTCGTTGGAAACCTAAAGCAAACACCGCCATTGCTCGCAACTACATGTTATAAATATATTACATTGTAAACTAATTCAAGTTGCGTCAGAACTTATCTACACTTTTCTGCTTTCGTTTACAATATCGAGAAATTATTCTCAATAAAAAGAAAAAGGGAATAAAGAAAGAAAATATAAAATTAATAATGGTTCTGGTTAAATATTAAATTTAGAATAAAAGTATTTATCGTTTGTTAATGAAAATATTTAAAGCTTTTTAACAAATTAAAAGTTCTCGTTCGTGCAAACCTTTATTTGCTTCAAGACTATTTTAATCATCGTATTGAAAATTTCTCTGCTTGAACACAATTGACACAACTTTCCTTCATCTGTAAATATAGCTGAAATAAAATACAAAGTAAAAGAATATTTATCGTATGATTAAACCAAGCCAATATATAACACTATAGAGAATAGGAATTTGTTAGACAATGAGTATTTGTAATAGTAAATCCTGTATTTGCAGGGAGTATACATACATGTGTAGTTAACAAAAAGGAAACAGAAATTTTTTCAATATTCGATCTAACTACAAATAAAATTGAGAAGGTCTCTACCTCCAGAGCCTAGGTTCGATCGAGGCATTTTGAATGAAATTTAGTCAATGGAAACTGTGCGGAAGTTTGTCCACTAGACTGAGAATTCAAATAATCCCGTGGGAAACAATTTGAAATTTTGAGGAACATAATGGCAAACCACCGCTCGTTTGTGAAAAGAAAGTAAACCTGGATTGTCACAGAATAATCAGACTTGATGCTTGCATTCTTAATATAACAATGACTTGATTCTTGCGTTCTTAATATTACAATAGGTATTGATTCCTATTGAAATTAAATATTCTATTGAATAAATGCAAAAAAAAGTTACGATGCTAGAGACATTTTCTTACACACATTCTGAACGTATTCCGCCTGCAAATGCAATGAAATAATCCGATGAGTAAATGATAAATGTTTCATTCCAAAGCGTGTACCTGAAGTAAACATGGAATGGTGACAATAACATTATAAAACAGAAACGGGTGAGCCAAACCGATTCTTATAGGACCACTATTGTTACAATCCCTAGGAATTCATCGCTGTATTAGACGTGTAGAAGTCACTTGAAATTAAGTATTTTAATATGCTCTTCAGTTTATAGACTGTGTATTTTGTTTTAGGTGTGATTTCTCTCGTTTCTAGCTGAATCTTTAACTATAAAATGTGTTGTGTGTAGAAAGAGAGGGAGTCTATTGAAATTATAGCATTCTAAAAAGTACAATGTTGTTACATATATTGTCTCATTTTACCTCCCAAATACCCTTACCGTAAAATATTTACCAGACTGAAATATGTATTAACGTTGCTATTTTCAACTTCAAAACTTTTAAATGTAATGCCTTAGTCCACAGTGTGAAACAGCTAAATTTATATATGTATATATATATATATATATATATATATATATATATATATATATATATATATTCTGTATATAGTATTGAAATGTCTGCAGCATGCTTCAAAGAAAACAAGTATGTTTAATTTATGGTTGTAGTTAAAGAAATGGCTGGAATTCTTTGATCTGTGAGTGTTACAAGACTACGGCATAGATTTAGCAATCGTTTTAGAGTGTAAGCATGTAACAAAGCAATAACTTTACGAAGACTGACTATTCGATCTTATCGGTCAAAGAATTTGACTTAGATCTTTTATCGATTTTTAAAAAAAAACAGGCTATACTTGGCATGTTTCGAAATTAAAAACGTTATTAAATGTACCTACATCAAATCAAATGAAACTCGAGTCAACATGCAAGCACTTATGCAACTAAAATTCCCTTAAATCAAATTAAGGAATGAAATACTGCTCAAGATAGTGGATGATAAACATAAAATGTTATTGGGATGTGTCGAATACTGTCTCAGGCATGACGAAAGACTGTATAACAATTTCAATTTCAACAAACGCCAGTTTGAGTGACTTGCGTTTTACTCCTACCAATTCACGGCTCCGTTAATATAAACACTGGGCAAGACAACTACCAACATCCGATGGTAAGGCTTCAGCTCGGAAGTTCTAGATTTTTGGAGAGTATAGAGTTAAATCTTAGTCACCACTAGTATCAGATCAACTATCTCCTGGAGTGGTAGTAATTGTCAGGGCCCCAGTTTTTAGCGATTAACGCGAGATCGCCATGTGGCTAAGACAGACAAGGAACAGAGAAGAGCCGGTGCTTGTGTATGTTCCATACAGGCCGACCAGCGTGTGGACATGTCTTAATAAGACATGAACCAGCCATTTGTTAAAGCATGAAGTAGGCATTGTTCCTAAAGAGTAAGCTCTGGAGAAGTCGAGATTAGCAGAGTAAATAAGCCGATAGAAATCAACGGGAACCCACTGCTGTATGTTACTCACGAAATATCATGAGTATTCCGGTTCGGCATGCAGAACCAGGGCCTCTGAAACATGTGGGCATGTCAAATCGAGAGAGAACGAAAGCCAAACTCGAGAGAGAGGGAAGAGAGAGAGAGAAAGAAAGAAAATAAGAAGGAAATAAGCACACATCAGAAGCAAAAAGAGAGTGGGAGAAAGAAAGAGAGCGAGAGAAAGAAAGAGAGAATATTAAATAATATTATAATAGTAAAAAAAGAAGAGGTAAAAAGGGAGGACCCTTCTAACAATGTAGAAAGTTTTATTTAAAAAGACAAAAGCTTCATATTTCAGGCACAATGGACAATCCTCAGAAGAAAACAGCCCAAGAAATGTCTTTTACATCGAATTCGTTATTTTATTAAAATTTTCTGCATTACTAAAGGTATTCTTTTGTTTTTCCTTCTCTTCTTTTACTTCTGTCCTAAAATGCTTCAAGCGAACTACAACGTTCTTAAAATTATAATATAATCACGCCTTTGGCTATCTTTTAGATAAAATACCTCTTATACAATACAAAGTGAAACAATCTGTTTTCATCTCGAGCCAACACGATAATATCAACTATTTTTGTCTTCACCAGCTAAATCGTAGAGTAGAACTCCCGCTTAAAAATAGTCTGTATTTAATAGTACAATCCGAGCTACATAATGCCTGAAAACATCTGTTCAGGACTCAAGTCAGTATCGACTTGAAATTAAACTATAACGATACAGGATTTCTTTTTTATTGAAAATCATTTCTAATTCGCTTAGAATAAAGCGGAAACCGAATTCTTAGCCGGCTTCAACGCTTGCTCTAAAATATTTCCTGTTAGAGTGTCCATGAAAAAAAACATTAGAGTACATTTTAATATGTCATTTATCAATATTTTTATAATTCTATAAGTGATTGTATATATTGTTCTATATTTCTATGTATTTTCTCTAAATAATTTTGTAATTCTATACATTTCTATATATCTGTTATCTCTATTTCTGTATATATTTTTGTACATTTAAAAAAAAATCTGTCTTTTTTTAGCTAATCTTGTAAGTTATTTTGTACGCATGCACTCACTCGCGCATGCACACGTACAAATACCACGCACACAGCTATATTCGTTTATGTCTACATAATTCTAAATATTTATCGCTCTCACTCTCTCTCTCTCTCTCTTTATATATATATATATATATATATATATATATATATATATATATATACATATATATATATATATATATATATATATATATATACATATATATATATATGTGTGTGTGTGTGTGTGTGTGTGTGTGTGTGTGTGTGTGTGTGTGTAAGAACGACCGTGCGAACCAAAAGGAGAAATGGTGACGAATGGAAAAACAGGCTCCTTTTTTAAACGAGTCACACGGTCGACACAAAATATATAAAATGATAAATATGTTATGATTCTATAACATAGAGAACTAAGAAATGTGCCAGTAAGATACAAGATAGGAACGCAACCGATAGAGATGAATAACAGTAAGATTTATTGGAGCATTAAACTGTATGTCTGTGTGTGTGTGAATGCGACATAATGAAACACAATAAAAGACAGGCCGTCATGTAAACAAAAGAATGTGCGCGAGTAATACATGTATGTGAATGCGAGAGATACATAGTAGTGATAAGAGTCAGTAACACGTATAAGGAAATATACCAGTTCTTAATTAGAGTACACAGTGGTTAGTGTCTGTATATAAGAATGTAAGGTTAAGGCTCGCAGGCTGAATTCTGGCTGTTATTTTCGTGGTGAGGCGATTCACACAAACAGGGCTGAGAAGTGCTGCGGTAGTTGTTTGGTTAGCTGTTGGTAGCTTGTGTACGTGTAGAGTCATGTTGACGCTGGCGGCGATGCTGGTAGTCGTAGTTGGACGATGGTGTCGATGTCGTCGCTGGAAACTGGTTGGTTATTTGGTGCTGTGTTATGCGTGTGTGGTCAGCGGCCAGATCTAGGAGATCTGAGCCGCGACGACTTGGCGGGTATAATTTAGGCTATTTATAGGAAAATAGGGGCTCCAGGAAACCATTAGAAGAAACACTCTCACGTGACCTTTTTAGGGGCTGTTGTTGGTCGATTTGCGTCCTGGTGGTAAATGGAGTGGAGACAATTGCCGCCTAAATAATAGTCAGTCAGGTGATGGACACAGCAGGCTGCTCTCTGCTACGCCCGCACTTGAATATATATACTAGTGGGAAAGAGTGGTGTTCACTACACACATATATATATATATATATATATATATATATATATATGTGTGTGTGTGTGTGTGTGTGTGTGTGTGTGTGTGTGTGTGTATGTGTGTGTGTGTGTGTGTGTGTGTGTGTGTGTGTGTGTATTTAGACACACATATATACACACTTACACGCACAAAGATACATATATATAATTTGATTTAACGTAGACAGTATAAAAGTAGGAACTCATAATTTCATGCATTGAAGACGCCGGTGTAGGTAGGTTTTTTATAATATGCCTTGTATCTCCAAAAAACCCTAGGCTCTGAGCTCCAATCAATTTACAAATCAGTATACTGGTACAATAAGTATCACAAGAACAAACGCGAAGGTATATGCTAAACGTCGAAGAGGAAGTAAAAACTGCGCAAGGAAAGAAAATAAAATTAGAAATTATGCACTGTTTGACAGTAAAGCCATTATTAAGCCATTATTAAGCTAGTTTTAGAATGATTCAACGGAAAACGATCTAATATCGGTGAGATATCTGTTCAATCTGGAGAGGGTGATTTCTTCCAATTCGTCAAAAGAACTCTCTCCATATGTTTGCATTGATGCTAATTCCCTATCTGGAATTCAGTAGTGCGGTGAAATTCTTAAAAATCTAAAAAGAATATGTGATCTTTCAATTACACATAGTTCTAATCTTCAGATCGATTAATATATGGCATATATTTCTCTACAATTCTCCACTTGATTGTATCTGGTGTGCAGTTGGTCTTCAAACCCCATACGCAGCTAGTCAACTTAGCTTACTTTTGTTGGTATGCCGAACTGTGCTACTAAATTCCTGGTCCGAAAGTTTCATCAAATGCAAGCATATGGATAGTTTTGGGGGTTTCTTTTGTGTGACCTGTAGAGAACCACTCTTTCCGGATTGAGCAGTTCTCTCACAGACTTTGGACGCCTCCTTGTTTAATTACTCAACAACAACAGGATTAATTATGGCTTTTACGCTCAAAGGGGGCGTACCTCCAATTTCCTTTTGCTTCTTTTTTTCCGTTTTAACTCGCCCTTCCATTTTTAGCCTCCAATTTCTCGTTTTTTTCAAAGGATTCCACTTTTACCAACGTCCTAGTTTGTAAATTGAATACACCATGTGTTCAGTGTCCGAAGATTACATGCAGACACAAAGCTTGATATAATAACGTGCCTAAACCGCGTCTCCAATTCATGAAATTGTTAGTAGCTCGTACATTTATACTGTGCACATATAAATAATTAAATGATACTTGTCCCATTCTGGATAGGGAATTTTTGTTGATCTTAGTTAATGGAATGTTAAGCTATATATATATATATATATATATATATATATATATATATATATATACAAACACACACACACAATCACACACACACAATCACACACACGCTATTTGCTGTCTCGTATTGCCTTCTGAGCGTTTTAAAAATCCGTTTTTCTGAAATAATTAAGGTCAAGTTGTTATAGATCTCTTTAAAGTACTGTCACAGTCACTTTGATCTGTAAGCTTTACAAAATATAGCCATGCAATTTGCCTTTTGTAATCGACTAACTATGTTAATATAGGCAGAAGGCCAATAGTTTGAGGATATTTGTGACTAACATCTGAATTACGTGCTAAATCAAAGATAAACTGGTGCCAAGTCGTGAATTGCTATCGGCTTGTTATAATAATAACAAGATATAATAGATATAATAATGTGATATGCACATCTAAAGGGCATTTGATTATAGATCTACTCCGCGATTATTGACTTGAGAGTAAAGAAAAGCTGAAGTTATTCTATTAAACGTAAACCTGAAGGTTTTCAAATTTTCACCAGATTCTTTTGAAAAACTGTGGTTTTAATGTGGTTTAGCGTGCTACTGATGAAAATCGCATTCGTTTCTTCTAGCAGTTAACAATAAAGATGTTACAAGAATTTAAAGTTATGCAAATTTAATTAATTGTTAGGCTCCATTGCTAGACAGGCCGGAAATTGTGACTGTTTGTCCGCATGGGAAAAGCACACCTCTAACCATTACATGGTCTTTCATTTTGCTAGAAACAGCAGCCAAACCAATTTTCTAAACAAACACAAGGAGGACGATATTTGTACCACAGCATTGTTTATTTTCTCACTTGAGAAAGCTCCAATGAGTGTTAATAATTGCATTAAATTTAAAGTCCAAATTGTAAAGAAAGTTTAAAGAAAAATGTAACAGTGTAGTTACTGTATGAAGGGTAGTGTTGATGACGATGAGGACTATGATGACAACGACGACGATGAAGACGATAACGATGATGTTGATAATGATGATGACGATGACGATGATGTTGATGATGATGATGATGATAATGATGATGACGGTTGATCATGATGAGGATAATGAGGGTATTGATGGCATTCTTTTTCCACCACCAAGTCTTGTAAAACAGATTTACTATAAGAAAAGAGAAAGTACATTTAATATCGATGTCCGGGGCCCAGTAGCTGTTTTAAATGCTCTCAGTTCGATAAAAATTTACATCCGTGGAGATTGGCTTTAATTTAGATGTCATTAATAGTACCCATGTGACGATTCTCAAGCGAGGAAATAAATGTTGCTGTGGCGCAAGTTTTGTCGTTTTTGTTATTTAGACGCTATGGTGTGGTTTAATAAAAATTATAAGTGGTTGCTATTTCTAGCAGGTCATGAGACCACCCAAAAGGTTCGTGTGAGACGTCCCATGGAGCTGAGGTGTTCAGCTGGTACAGTTTGTGTAAGTTAGTGAACATTTATAATAAATATTTCTTTCTCAGACACGAAATGTAAATATTACTCATTGTGCCCCGCAAAACTTACTGGACACTGGAAAACGGCTATTCCAGAAATGCGGAATAGCATTCCTATATAAGTTAGAAGTTTTCGTTTGGATCGGAATTTTCCCTTTATTTATATCATACATTGAAAGATAAGGAAGGGAAGCTTTTTTAAAACAAGAACTATAAAAATTCATGTCTTTTAAACATACACACACACACACTTAACGTTATTTTGGAATAGCTATAAACACTAAAATTATATATTTTTCTGTCTCGTAATTTTCTACCATCTCACTGTATTTCACATTATGAAGCACTTGCAACACGCATTACAAAACATCTTACCGCACCTTCCTTCCTTTATTGTATTTTTACAATGAAGTGAAAATCACACATCGTTAGTGGTTGTATGAAAAAGGAAATTAGAATTTTCAAAAGTGTATATACAAAGCGACTTTTTCAGTCATATATTTAAATTTTTCCTTAACTCGTCAAGTTCAAATACATGCAATAGACTGGTTTTGACATTTAAATTTCGTAATTTTTCAAGATTTTAATTCTTGTGGATGGGGGTCCCCGAAATTTAAAGTGCTCCGGACCTCCCGCGCTTTAAATAAAGGTGCTGTGCTCATAAGTAGCCGGTACTTATACTGGTGGAAGCAGATTCAGTGTGGTCGATACAGAATAGAAGAAAAAGTCTAATTCATAATCTTCAGAGAGAAAGAAGTGGGTAGCACGTTTACATACCTACATACACATTAGAAACGCATGTAAGTATTGAAGCAAGTCACCAAATATGCAAACAAGAGGAAAGACATCAGCACACATACAAAGCAGATAATACCTCAACCCCTAACAGCTGATGGAATTTTTCAAAGCGCAAGTGAGATCCATAATGAAGTATTGCACCCACGTGGACGGTGGAGTTGTTATACATTATGACACTCTCAATCGGATCCAGCAGAAAGCAATTCGACTTATTGTCAGAAAATTCACAAGGGCGGACCAGACGGATCCATAACACTGCTGTCACGTCTCCGATTTTCTTATCGTTGTCCTTGATGAATCTTCTCCATCCCATTATCCTCCTATCAATTGATGACTTGCAAGAGTTAAAACGGAAAATTAAAGATCTCGATTTCACGGATATCAGATGGACTGAAAGGGTCATGGCCATATTTTCACGTTCTAGTTGTAGAAAGTAAACCAAAATCGAGATAGTTGCCAAACACGCACACACATATGCACACAAGCATATACACATGCACGATAGAGTAGTGCACTGCCATTTGAATATATCAAAAATATATTTTCAGAAAACAGCTATTGAATTTTACTGCAGTGCCGATCTATTTGGCAGCCTTACCTTGAAAACAAAACAAAAAATAATTAAAAAGGGAAAACAATATATGATGTATCATATGTGTCGATGTAGGACTGTATTTATTGGATGAAGAATATATAAAGCAATTTATCGGATGGAGAGAGACATGGTAGGTTACGGAGGAAAGCATACTTATTGTCTCCATCTCCGTTTAAAATTTCAACTAAGCATGAATTCCACATTCGGCACCGTCATAGTGGTACGATTATTCATTAAAGTATTTTAGAAACGGCAACACACCGGGAAATTGTCATATCACTCGATCAGCGTAAATGAGCAATTATACTAAGTATTGAGTACTTTAGTCCTTTACAAGTAATATCCATTTATTGCATAATTGAAACAAATTAGAGGTTTTGACCTAAAATATTTCAGCAAGGCAAAGTATGTTTTTAAAATAGCCATTACCAAGTTTAAAAGAAAGGTCTACCAAAAGTAAACTGATATCACAAAATATGAAATATTCAAAACAGACGTAAATTATCAAGGAGATTACTCAGTGTTCAGGTGTACAAGTGAAAATTACACGTAAAGGAAATAAGACACTTTCCGCTTCTAATAACAAATCAAATAGTGTTAGCATGAGTCTAATCGATCAATTTTAAGTTGATCTTCACATCGCACTAACTGAATAAGAAACATATAATGATGTTATTGAAACATTAGAAATCAGCCTATCACAAGTATTCGTCGAAACACCTGAAGTTTATGAGGAAACAAGAGACAGAAATGATGGCAACGAGATGAGACAAAATAAAGCACATGATCAGTATAGAAACTACAGTTCAACAATGGAAATGCATTCAATTTGTTTGAAGAAAATCAATGAATTGAAAACCCAGATGTTCTCTATAATGCAAAATCTTCCAATCCATGCAGTATGAAGAATCAACAAGACATAATCAATAAAAGAAAGCCTCTTCAGAGTAGCGACTACCCTGTTAGTATACTATCACCATCCCTGAGAATGTAAGTAGAAAATACTATGGCAATCTGCCTTCCTAATATCAGAAGTATTTTAGAAGACAGTAACAGTAATTGTATAAGAGATCACGACCAAGAACTGCATGTATCCCATCGTATGGTTGTAGCAATAAATATAAAGTTAAATAAAAAAAAGTAATATTATAAAGGAAGATCATAAAGCCGTGATCCAAGAGATGACAGAATAAAAATAACAAATATGGTTTAGCTTTTATGGAAGGGAAAAAGGAAATCACCACCCAACCTGTATGGTATAAAGTCAAGATAAGAGATAAGGGAAAACAGGCGAAGGCATCTGAAAATAGCAGCGAGTGTGGTGGGTTTTGATAACCGCCGTTCTAGGCTTATGAGAGCGATAGAGTTCATATACGCCTTAAATTAAGAAAGAACATTAAACTTGCATTGACCTTAAAACGTTACATTAGTTTCAATGCCCCCTAAATTCTACTGTTGAAATATCTTACGGAGCAATGTTATGCAGGGTATGATTCATGATTAAACACTGATTGCAATTGCAATATTTTTAGTACGGGGAGTGTGAACATTTACAAGCTCAGCCCAACAAAAGGTATTCTGGTTCAAGGTGTACAAATATGGAATACCACATGTAGGACAAAGCTAAGAAGCGAATATCTTTGACATGGACAATGAATGAAAACGACCTGAATTTTAAAATCGGGCTAAATTCGACATTCCCATGACGTTATCAATTTCACCAGACACATTCAAAATGTCGGGAGAAATACGTCTGAAAGGTTATTACAATAGCAGAACATAAAACTCATGCTGCATCACCTTTTCATCTTATAGTGAAGAGGGAATTTAATACTCATGGCCCATATACCTGGTCTTCCCAAGTAGTGGGAGGGAAAGGGAGGGAGGAGGGAGGAAGGAAGGTATCTTGAAACAGGAGATTTGGATCGAAAGATTTCAATAGAGAGTACACCGTAAAAGCAAACAAGTACCTGGTGGACGTGTTAAATAGTTCTACGAATTAACACTGTCGTTCGTGTAGCTATGGCATATTTAAAATTAAGGACACTAAAGATTGCAAATCGCTTGACCCGATGATTTTACACTTATATCAACCTACCTCACTTGATTGGCACTCTCTTATCAAACACAGAAGGCTTGGGAACGAGAAGCAAAATTGACATCTGCGGATGAACTTGGACTTGAATCGCAAATAGAGGAAACAAATATTGCGACGAATTACATTGGATGCTCGAACCAATCGGCCAAGTTAACTTCAAATATATATTTCCATTTTAATTTATTAAAACTCCGATTCTACAGAAGTAACAGTGATGACAGCAATAAAAAAAAAACCTGAGTACAGAACACTCCTCTCTGGCTCTGTCTCTGCCTGTTTGTCGCTCTCTCTCTCTCTCTCTCTCTCTCTCTCTCTCTCTCTTCTCTCTCTCTCTTTCTCTCTCTCCCTAGCAGACACACACAAACACACACACGCATGCACACACATGTATGTACACATACACACAAAACAAGCATACAAGCATACATACATACATGCATGCATGCATACATACATGCATACATACATACATACATATTCATGTAGGTATCCACATTTCATATTACATCTGACTACATAAAAATTCGAACCAATTTATACCCTAAAAGCATGTATGGCGGATATTCTGTTTCTTATCCATTGCCTCGAAGATCACTTTATTTTCACTTGGCAGAACCAATGCAACTTCAAAAATATGTTAGAACATAAGAGAAATGAAGGCAAATCAGCATAACTGAAAAATAAATATGAAAATAGGACATTATACAGCAAACTGATAGATAGTGTATAAAACAGAAGAACCTCTTGTTAAAATAATATCGCTACGCCTGCCAACCGTGATCAACTTCTGATTAGACATTAGGCATAGAAAAGGAAATAAAACAATAAATTAGCTGAGATGGAAATGTTTCGGTAGGACAGGTTCCATTAGAATAGTGTAAAGACCCTTCCGAAACATATAGACTCAGAGGACCGGGTTTTCCAGTTTCCGTGGCGTAAATATCCCCCACGTGGACGGACGCCGGTCCGTCATATTATAGCTAATCTTTGCCAGCTGAGTGGACTGGCGTAACGTTAAATCAAGTGCTTTGCTCAAAAACACAATGCCTTGGCCGATCCAGGAATGGAAAGTACAATCTTACGATCAAGAGTCCAACAACCTAACCCTAGGCCACGCGCCTCCACACAGATTCCATTATGAAAGGTAAAATGACGTTAAGCTTTATAAGACGAATTCGCACTCGAAACACTACCTCCAAAATGTTTTAAATATAGAAACCTAAAACCTGAAGAAAGAACAAACAAGGTTAGGTAGAAACAACTAAACGTATTCACGAATATGTTTTGTATAATATTAAAGGAATATAAAATACTACTATATAGTATTATGAGATTTATAAAAAAAAAATTTTCGAATGGAATTGGGTTCCACAAAGAGCTGAAGAAATCAACTTGGCGAATAAAGAAAAGAAACAAAAACAGAAGAAAGGACACGGTAACGGGGTGGAGTGATTTGGGTAGATTTCAAAAATATTGGAGATCGGAAATCCCAAAACGAAAGCATGGAAAAAATTCAATGTGGGATTTCATTTTGCAGAGAGAAGACAATAAATGTTTTCATTGGATTTGAAGCTATCCATTAGAAAAAAGAAATGGAATACTTTTTCAAAATTTTACAAAAATTCGTTACATAGTTTGGTATTCCAGGAGCCGATGTGAGGCTAAAATTCATGAGAAGAGCAATATACTTTGATCTTGAATATCGACGTCAATGAAAATAGAATTAAATTGCAATAAAACTCCAACCCTTTACTTCCCTGAATATCTTTAATCATAGCGCCTATAGAAAATGTCAAAGCATATACTTCTGTATTTCTATGTACCTTTTCATTTAGCTGTTACGTTTCTACATATTTTCTATTTCAGTATAGTTTTCTATTTTCCTATAAACTACTGCATTAAACTTTATACATGTTTATGTATCTATATATAGTTTGTAGATATTTGCATCATACTATATATGTGTGTGTGTGTGTGTGTGTGTGTGTGTGTGTGTGTGTGTGTGTGTGTGTATGTGTGTGTGCGTGTGTGTGTGTGTGTGTGTGTGTGTGTGTGTGTATAGGTACATCCGATCGACAAGAGTCAACAAACTCGAAACATCGATGTCACAGATCACGAGAGAGGACGACACTGAGCGAACGGATTGTTTTCACACCTTTTTACCATAGGAGGGAGGGAATTATTTCTCCACGGTAACTGCAGTGTATTCGTCTTTAACAGGTGAAATATTGAAATACGTGACAAACATATTTCAACTAACCTAAATTGTGAATATATATTTGTGTGTGTGTGTGTGTGTGTGTGTGTGTGTGTGTGTGTGTGTGTGTGTGTGTGTGTGTGTGTGTGTGTGTGTGTGTGTGTGTCTGTGTCTGTGTGTATAATTTTCTCTAAATTTTACTATATTCACTCTATTTATATATATATATTATATGTGTTTTATTTCGATATATCAATAAATTGTCCTATATTTTATTTCCTTTATTCCCTACATTTATATATTCTATTTTCTTTATTTCAAAATATATTCTACACTGTTTTCTATATCTTCCTGTATATTTTTCTATGACTCTTTATACAAATATCTTGTGTATATTGCTTGTAAATTATATAAAAAGACAATCGCTTTCGCAAAATGACTATTGGTTAGATGGCTGTTCCCAATAAAGAAATATCACGATGTATTTGATCTTTACTGTCCAAAAGCGTTTCCTACTTTTGTTTTATTTTATTTAGTAATCGATTTACGATATTGCAATTGATTATCAATAACAAATTAAATAACTAATATTTTGGACTATTTAGGTATATTGATTCTACATTCCTTGAAATTGCAGCAAGAAAAAATGAGGATACAATCCAATCTTCAGCTTGAACCGTTAAAATCCGGAATAGGAGGAAAGCATTGAAGTTTGAAGTAACATGAAAGAATGCATGTAGAATGCGGAGTGGTTGAAATAAATGCAGTTCCCACAACATAAATTTACCTCTTCCTACTGCAGGCACCAGGCCTGAATGTTTGAAAGATAGGGTTACTCGACTTGTACTAATATTCTAGATCCCCAAGTATTAAAAGGAAAAGTTGATTTCGGGAGTATTTGAATGCAGAACATAAACCAGAAGAAATGCCGCTATATATTTTATTTGTTGCGCTAATTATTTTACAAGCTCACCGTGTTTACGAGAAATTAAAGCTATCTCATATTTCAGTAATGCGCTTTTACAGAAAAAGAGATGGAAAAATGCCGTATGGCTGAGATTTAACCGGCAGTACTGAATATATTCTAATAACAAACATGGATCCTTCTTGAATGGTTATAATCCCAAAATATCGGAACTCATCACTTCATCATGTTAACTAAATTTTTTAAACCAGTCACAATAGTTCTGTGTTAATCCAAGCTACCGGATTTTGTTATATGATCGTACCACATCAGCTTTGATGGCTTCACCCAACATGTCTTCAAAGGGACTAATATTATGGTGATTTGTTTTGAAAACCTGCGCGTTTCTGATTTGATATGAGAATAATATGCCTAATGTGGTGGGGTGGCATTTAATTTCAATATCAGTAATCTCTATGAAGCTCTGTCGTAAGTGTCTTATTAGCGTACAGGAAGACAGAAGGCTATAATGAACACAGTAGATTTTGCTGTTCATAGCCCTCCATATTAGCTTGGGTTTGAAGAGAAGAATCGTCTTCTGTGCGATTCTGATAAGAATTTCAGATGCTGATCGTTTATCGCTAACAATTATCCCATTTTATTTAAAGAGTTGCGCTCTCTCTCTCTCTCTCGCTCGCTCTCTCTCTCTCTCGCTCGCTCTCTCTCTCTCTCTCTCTCTCTCTCTCTCTCTCTCTCTCTCTCTCTCTCACTCTCTCACAAACACACACACACACATACACACACACATACACACACACACTCCCTCACTTCGTATATTTTACAGAGATATGTATTGAGATGGCATTGTTGCCGCTTTTCATGAATTCCGATTTTTCAACATTGAATTGCATCTCAAACTTGGTGGATGTTTTCTCGAGATGGGTATCAAATTCAATAAATTAATGTTTTCTTGTCCATCATTTTCATCAGCAAATCTTTAATGTTCGTGACCTTTTCCTACTGGAGTTGACTCTGCCGTTACTTTCTTCAAGACCATCATTTCTCAGCCTCAGACAGTTGTTGAAGACTGTTGGGCTGTGATGGAAATCACAACGGAATCCTGCAGCGATATGGGCCCATTCTTTGATGGTTCTCTCTGTGTGGGAGTGCGCGCGTGCCCCTGGTGTATGTGTGTGTGTGTGTGTGAAACTGGTGGCTTAGGCAAAGAGTTGTTGCGTAGGGCGAGTCAGCTTCTGCTCTATGTTAATTTTATTCTCGGTGTCCCATTGAGCCAGACTCTATCGCTTCTTTAAAGTATATGAAAACATGATAGAAATCTTTTTGGTGGTGAAATTATTTCTCAAAGCGCGGGCTCAGGGTGAAGTTCTACTCAATCGTCCTGCTATTTTTACACAAGCCAGCTTGCTCCTTGATTAAGTCTGTCCATGATGACTCTAATCATTGCTTTGCTTGCGCGACTGATGTTCATGATACTATAATAATTCTGGCAGCTGCTTTGAGGAGACACTATAACGAACGAATTAATTCAAGGAGTTTGCTATTGACCAATGTGTTTGATTTTAATGCAGATGCGATTAAATATGTCTACTCTGGCACCCTTTACTTGCTTTACGAGGTTAGCAGGGATGTTGTCGACTCTTACAAATACTTCCTCATTCAGAGACCTTACTGCAATTATAATTTCCTCTCGTGAGATTGGATTGTTATCATCATTCAAAGAGTCCTGTACGTTCAGCATTTCTACACCCCACCTACTCTGGTAGTTGTGTATTTCTGAATAGTACATTGGCAATCTTTCTATTACTTCTTTTCTTCCATAAGCATTATTCCTTATTTTAAACGATGGTTCTTAATCTTTCGAATTTTTTTTCAGTGATCACCTTTGCAATCCCATCATATTAAAACGGAACCTTCTTCAAGTGAAGTTCCTCTTTGAAGGTTATTTGCAGTGGTTCACCGCAGTACCCCTACAATTTCTTGCTCTTCATGTTGTTATACACGATTCAATTCTATTCAAAAACTGATTTTTTCACGTGTCTGCAACGAATAGCAGATGGAAATCCATGATGC
This sequence comes from Octopus bimaculoides, assembly GCF_046866305.1. NCBI lineage: Eukaryota > Metazoa > Mollusca > Cephalopoda > Octopoda > Octopodidae > Octopus > Octopus bimaculoides. Next base: position 19,923,579 of record NC_142933.1, read on the forward strand.
GACTTCAGCCTCATTCAATTGATGTGGTTCGCAAATATCAAACTGCCTGACATAACCAAGTTCGTGCGACGGTTTTCAACCGATGGCGATATTTGGGGATCATTTGCAATCATCCTGGTCGTATAACGTGGGTATCTTTCGTTGTTAACTTCATTTGGTTGGCCTGAGCTAGATGCATCTTGAACTGAAAATTTCTTTGATCGTAATACTGAAAGCCACTGGCATACACATTCCGTAACAGCATCATCTACATACACAGCGAATACGTCTCTGAAAGTTTCCATCATTAGCCTTTTTAAAGATAAAAAAGAATAAGGGGTCTATAATGCACGTTTTGGCTCTCTCTTTTTCTGAGTAATACGAAGCACACAAAATACGGTCTGTTTTATTGCAAGTTAACTTCGAACTAAGTTGAAACGTCGTGCAGTTACTGTTAACACCTCGTTCAGAGATTTAACATTGCTTGTTTTCACTTTTTCGATATCAGTGAATAATTTCACTGGAAAAAGTTATATATATTTGTCAAGGAATACCTTTTGCATCGAAGGTCGGCGATTGTCGTACGCTGAAGAAGGGAAATAACCCTGAAACTCGAGTACGTACGTATCGTAGATCAAGATGGGAAAGATAACTTCCCTTGGCAAATACAGGCAGGACACAGATGTGTGTCGATAGCCAGCTGGAGGAGATGTCCTCCTGGGGCTAAAAGCAACAGTAACATCCACCCCTCGGGGTCAGCCACATTTAAGTGGCAAATATACTTCACTTTATCGTGCAGTTACTGTTAACACCTCGTTCAGAGATTTAACATCTATCAAGAGATATACTTAAAGTCTTGTGTAGAAAATTACCGGACAGACTTTTAGATTGATTCACTATATACCAATTTGTGTGTGTGTGTGTGTGTGTGTGTGTGTGTGTGTGTGTGTGTGTGTGTGTGTGTGTTTGTGTGTTTGTGTGTGTGTGTGTGTGTGTGTGTGTGTGAACATAGAGGTCATTCGTCAAGCTGAGATTATGATAAAATAACTACTCTTGCACAATCTGTAGTGCAATGCGGTGCGAACGAACATGGAGCTAAGAAATTGCGAAGCAAACTACTTTACCATATAAGCAATCTGGTTCTCTTCTATGCATAACAATATCTCTTCTTCACATTATGTTACAGCATTGAACATATTGCTGTTGCTGATACACTTTACAAAACAGAGTTTATATTTCTTTTATTCCTGTTATTATTTACAACATAAAACGGAAGAATTTTTTTTAAACAAGCAAGTAAGAAAAGAAAAATTCGTATAGCATTCTAGAATCACGACTGATTTCTTCCTTCTGAAAACATACAGATTACGTTTATAGTTGCCAGCAGTGAAATTATCTGTCAAATGCATAACATGTTTTATATCGTAATCAGGAATGTCAAAGACTTTGCATGAACAACTACGAATGACATACACGCAGATATATTCATACGTAGACACCTACATAGGCGCGCTAGCATGCACACATATACGCAAACGAAACATGCACACATGCCCTCACATATATGGATGCATATGCCTATTTATATAAATTCATACATACATACATATATATATATATATATATATATATATATATATATGTGTGTGTGTGTGTGTATTTATGTATGTGTGTATGCATGTATGTATGTATATATGTAATTGTTTATGTGTTTGTGTTAATAAGTATGTGTGAGTTAGGGCGTATGTGCATTAGGAGATATGGCAAATTCATTAGGGCATTGACGTGAATGAGTTGCAGTAGTCATTCAGAGTCTCTTCGCTCAGGGTTCGAATATCAGTTCCAACATTCGATAAAACTGCTTTGTTGAGTATACAAACGATCTGTAATTCAATTTAAAATTAAAAAAAAAACACTAATACACATACACACACATGTACAGAAGGACATACGTATGTATGTGTGTGTACGTGTGTGTGAATGTGCATGCGTATATGTATATACATATATGTGTAAATGCCTCTGTATATATATATATATATATATATATATACAAACACACACATATGCGAGCTCATATACATATGAATTAAACACATGCACACATACTCACAAATGTACACGCGCGTATACATATACATATATATATATATATATATATATATATATATATAATTTTCATATTTATCTAAGCAGGATAGAGAAAAGGAACTCAATATATGAAGAACAGCTCATTAATTTGAAGATAACACTACCCTTCACCGTTACGGTAGCAAACGCGTTTTCACGCACTTTCATCCCACACATATAAGTGTATATAAATTAAGTATGCACGTTTTGATACACACACACACACACACACATATATATATATATATATATATATATATATATATATATATATATATATATATATATGTACATGCACATATCTTATTTATATATACAAATATATTTATGTGTCTTGTGGGTACATATAAGTAAGTTCACTATCACAACGCACATTTACTACCAATAACCTCCAAGCGAACATCATGTTCACCTTTGAAATGCTCTCTTAAACAATCAGTTTCTCACTTTTATCAATGCCTACGCTTCAACTCTTCTGTATTATGAAAACAAAACCCCACAAAATCACAGATATCTTCTATGACTCGCAGCTAGTAGCCCTATGGTCTCTTAATATTCATAATAATGCTTCCCATTTGGGGACTTTAATGTTTGTGTTGCAAATACAAATTATAGCCAAATATTATTAGAAATCATGGCGAAATTGATGCAATGCAAATGGACTGTTATTCGGGAATTGCTTGGCGTTTGCTCTCCTCATTATAAGTAACGCCAGTTTCCGCTAAATTACTAAACGTAAAACTTCATGCATGTATCTTTGTTCAAAGCTCTCGCAACTAATTGATTTTTCTGTCACAAGGGGTTAAGATATATCAGATGTGATGCTCCCTAGATCAATATGAACAGCGAATGGTTGTTCATCTGTTTACAGAATGTTACTGACAAAGAAATTTTAAAATAAAACATAACGAACACTGAATTTTCAATATCGAATGAAGGAAAAATAGTAAGGTAAACGATTGGAGGTTCTAATTTTAGCAAAAATAAACGTCGTATTATTTGAGGTAAAATATTTGCATCAACAACTTTGTAGGAGTTCTATCGAAGAAATATATTAACCTTTTTTGTAAATCCACTGTAGTTTATGTAACGAAAGGAAATTTTTGCTCCGTTCGTTGACAGCAAGCTGACTGGTTTCAGGAAAATGTCACACTATAAAAACCTCCATAGCAAAAAAGTGAAAAGCTAAAGGGAGCTGTCATCCAAAACATCTGGTCGGCGTCAAGCAGCATCGCTGCCAACCCCTTTCCTTATAAAACTTAATGTATATTCTACTAAGAAGTGTTGGGTAATCTGTTAGTTTAATGTTAAATTCTATTTAACTTGAAATCAAGCAAGTGACCCCCACACACAGCCCCACACACCCACACAAGCGTGCTACATAGAATTGTTGATACTCATCTACATTTTAGATCTAAAATGGAGATGAGAACGAACACTTTCATGTAGTATGATCCAACAACTGAATTTGTTTATTACAGTATTATTCCAATGAAAGCCACATTATATTTTAATCCGACACGTATTTCTGCCGCATAATTGTCATAAGGTTCTGGTTCGGTTGCAGTACATATTCAATGAAGGTAGACGTATAAATCTTTGTTCAAGGTTTTACCCATGCGGATGGGTGAACCGAACTGAGGAATCCAGCGTCAGATAGTCCTTCTGAAAATATTTTTTGATGAGAGATCATAAAATCTTAGGATACGTGACAGTAGAACTTGCTTTGAAATACGATATGGCTATAATTAAGATATATAAACTTAGAATTACCTCTTTAGAGTTTAAGGGAATACGTATTAGTAGAAAAAAACTTAATCAGTTCCGGATGTATTCACCTCACTGACCACTCATAATGGAGATGACATGATACCCTATAAGATAAATAGATAGATTAAAAGGAATCAAATGAAAGAGGAAATAAGGAAGTAATGAAAAAAGAAATTGGTATGAGTTTCATTCGAGTTTGTTAAAATGTAAGTAGAGTAAATCCGTGGTTATTTAACTATGTCAACTCAAGTGCTCTTTTATCTAGTTGATGTTCTTTTTAAAATCCTTATTTGGAAAATACTTATATACATTTGCAAATGAATGTGCGAATTTTACAGCTAATTCCGTTCTGTGATTTAATAACCTGAATTTGGAGGTAACAATATGAAAATTTACTTTTAGACGTAGATTACGCTTCGAGGTCCCAGTAGTAAATTGTAAAGCTCTACTAATGATTGCCCATTTAATATCATATTTAGTGTCCTTATCTTTTAAAGATGAGATGAACTCACTCAAACTTTCCCCTATTTCTGATCGAAGAAAGATTTTTACACAATCTCTGCTTGAAATTAGTAGCAGATGAACCTACGTAAAAATTAAAAATGCTAGTCAGCCAATACAGCATGTCTATAAACCATGTTCTTTCTGAGGCATTGCCTTTCAAGCGGACATAATTTATTTTCTCCTGAAATTATTGTAATGCTTATAAATATTAATCTATGCTCGCTAATTCCGGAGTATTATATACTCCATGTATATTATTACACATCCAAAATGGAGATGAGTACGAACACCTTCATGTAGTATGTTTCAACTGAATTTGTTTATTACAGTATTATTCCAATTAAAGCCACATTATATTTTAATCTACGGGTATCATTAGTTTTCCTATAGATTAAATCGGGTGTGTTAATAGATTCGTTACTCAGTTCAATTAATTCAAATAATTGTGTTTTGGGCTCAGTAATTTCTGTTACACTATCTTCCGTAGGGTCTTTATTAGTTTCACTCTTCTTGTGAGCCAAACAGGTGTTTATTATTTCGCTAGTGTCACTAATAGGCACGAAGATATTATTACCACCAATCATATTATTACAGTGTATACTATTTTCATTATTTGTGTTTACTAGGTTCCTATTAGTGAATACTCAAATTCTCCTAAACTTATACGCTGCAATAACTTGTGTTAGGCTCCAACTTGCTGAAAAGGTAAACCTAACCGTGAGCCGATTGAATATCTAATTGTAGTTCTTAGATCGTGGAAAGTGCAAAACTAATGCAGTGACAAATTTTGCAAGTATGTTTGTGGCTATCTGTTTTCTGAAGACTACATTATATCAGAATATATATTTAGATGTAACTTATCTTTTAGGCAATGTATTCATTATTTTTGTTACCAGCCTTGTTTTTATGTCTACTGTATGTCTTGTCAAAAGTTCTATTACTACGTTTATTATGGCTTTACTTAAAATTATAACGTTATACATTATTGTTATTATTGTGATGGCTGATTGAATATTCTGATGATCGGTATGCTGACTGGAAATTTCATTATCCATGTCCAGGTGTCATGTTTAAACTTCATTTTGTATTACTTATACCTATTTGATTTATATTATTCCTCATTGACATTCTTTGATTTCATTTATAGAATATAGCATATTTTATCCTTATATCCAGCTTCACCTAGGGCATTATTATAGTACTTCTCATTATTCCTGAATATCTCCGTGTTATTAGTTACACTAGAGAAATACGAAGAGAAATATTTTTTAACGATACCACCAGTAGTATATAGGATTATATAGGGATGACGCTCTCTTTACTGTATCGAAATATATTAATGTAAATAGTGAACGATCTCGGGAAAATAATAATCTATAAAATAATAAGTAAAACAGTAAAAGAAACTAAAAAATTCAAGATAAAATTTTAAGATTTTTCTTTGAATCAAGAACTAACATACATGTATCATTAATACGAAGTTGTTATTAGTATATTGCATATATAATGAGAATACAATAAGTTCAAAGATGGTAAGACAAGCATTATCTTCTCAGAACCATTTGAACAACAAAAATTATACACTAAAGCATATCATGATTTAATGGCATTGAAAAGGAATACAACTTAAGGCGTAACGTGATGCACAACATTTTTTAATCTGCCAAAAAACGTCCTTGTTTGTAGCTAGTAAAAGGAAGATACTAATGCGTTCGCCACAAATTATTCATCACAGTTACTATTTCAGCGGAAAATATATAGAATATTTCCATATCATCATGTTATTAAATAATAATCAATCTTACTTTTAATACCTAAAATATCATCATAATATGTCATAGACATGTATGTAAATATATATTTCGAAATGTATGTGTGTTTGTGTATGTGTGTGTGTATGTGTGTGTGTGTATGTGTGTGTGTGTGTTTGTGTAATGCATGCGTAGTATATATATATATATATATATATAAATATGTGAGTGTGTTTATACACACACACACACATATATATTCATATATACACACGCATACACACACACATGCACAAACACACAAACATACAAAACACACGCACGCACGCACACATATAGGGAGAGAGAGAGAATGAAATAAAGAGATGGACAAAGAGACAGACAGACAAACATACTGACTGAAGAATGGATAGATTTGTTTCAAAATTGTGATATATGTGCCATTTTCTTCATTCTTGTACGTATGAATTAATAGTACAAAAGATGATAAAGAAATATTTACATGATACAAAGTTGCTACTCATACAATATGAACTTTATTGGCGCAGCTAACTAAATGAAGTTACGAAGTCAGAGAGAATGCTATTAGGTATCATAAGTCTCACCTCTGCGATCTAATTTGAAATCTGATCGACTTCACACTTATTTTTCATCTTTTGAGAATCAATACCAAAGTACCAGAAAGGCTTCGTTAGTAGAAGCGCAAAAATATTACTACCTTTATTATGGGCTTGTATGAATTTTCCCGATAGCTGGCTATCTTTGTTCATGTCTCATCCTGATCTACTGGCGTTTATATTGTCAATAAAACAGGAAATTCTCTAATAATATACAGAACTTTAATTATATGTTTGCCTAAACATCTACTGCCTCGCCTATCTATGCATCACATATATTGCCTAGAATACGCTAAAACGTTTGTGTATGTTCAAGTGTACTGAATTGTAATTAATTACTTATGTTTTTAAACAATATTACTACGCATGCATATATATATATATATATATATATATATATACATGCATGCATGCATGTATGTGTGCGTGCGTGTGTGTGTACAGACATATTTACATATGTCTGTATATCAATGTTTGTATGTATGTATATTTGTAGAATTTGAAGAATAGCATCGAATCTTACAAAAGATCTTCAAAATATAGACTAATTCAAGAAACATTCATACACTAAAGGAGCCTCTGCTCAGCCTAATTAAAACGAACCAATATTTAATTGTAAGCTGAGTAAAAGTACAAACCAAAACATGTTTTGTTACTATTTCTAATAATTATCCCTAAGCATACCAAACTGTTTCACTATATTTCTAAGATTTTATCTATGTTAGTGGGGATCAGAAAATGAAGGCCGTTTTGAAAATTGAATTCTCAAAAGCAAATGACACATTAATTGATTGAAATATATACACAAATGCCCAAAATATCTGTAATTTCAATGTCACACAATTGTGGCAATTTAATCAACGTAACAATATATTGTATTTGGCTGCTAAATACCGTCGTACGAACCGAAATATCATTCCATAAACAATGACGGTACATCAACACCGAATCAGGTCTGAGAAAAATTCAAGTGAACATACACAGGGTGTTCCAAAAGTCACTGATGGGTTTCAAGTTTGAATAAATTCCTTAACTCTACAAATAAATGCATGATACAACATAAAGGACATAATAGAATTTAATATGCACAAATTAAATATTGCAACACTACTACATCACATATGAAAAATGACATCACTTAAATGACAGCCATTGTCGGCTTCGCACGTCAGTGCTCTTTCGAAAACATGTACCATAACACCCTCAAGAGTTTCAGACGCCACTTCTCTGATTTCTCTATTCATGTTCTCCTTCAATTGCACCAATCCCAGCAAGAAAACATCCGTGCTAGTCATATCTGGGGAACATGAAGGCAAGCTGACATTGACTTAGCGGGAGATTATTCTCTCTCCAAAGCACTGCCATAGCAACTGCTTTGTTTTTCCAGCGGTATGACCAGTTGCCTCATCTTGCTGGAACCATGTGTGAGACCTACTTTGAATGGCCGGGCCCAAAATGATCTCAATAATTGATACCTGAAAGAGAGGTTTTACGTCAACAAACCGGAGACCCTGGTGCAACTGAGGGAGAACATCAATATAGAAATCAGAGAAGTGGCGTCTGAAACTCTTGAGGGTGTTATGGCGCAAACTTTGGAAAGTGCACAGGCGTGCAAAGCCGACAATGGCTGCTGTTTAAGCGATGTCATTTTTCATATGTGATGTAGTGGTGTTGCAAAATTTGACTTGTGCATATTAATCTCTATTATGTCCTTTAAATTGTATCAAAATTTCATGCATCTATTTGTAAAGTTAAGGACGTTATTAAAAATTAAAGCCCGTCAGTTACTTTTGGAATATCCTGTAGTAATATGTACGTTCATAAACCCAAATTTACAGTATTTTAAATTCATAAATGTTTAGATTCAGGTGTGCTTAAAATCTTGTTTATTAAACGCTGTGAATAGCGTCCCTTGTTAAGAAGAATATTATAGAAACAAGTACCTACACACACGTACCTACACACACACACACATACGCACAGACGTATTTATGAAAATACACACAGGTATTTATCATAAATATAGAAAAGCATAAAATTCACACGTAGCTCTGATGAAACCGTAAGGGGATACTCAACTATGTGTCTACCACATCTTACAGAGGAAGCAGCTCTAAGCGAATGATGTTCATAAGGTAATTGGTAATATGTTTGTCATATATATATATATATATATATATGTACGTATGTATTAAAAAACAAGAAGTCATAAAACCTCTTCGTATTAATTAATCAAGATTACAAGTTTCATGTTTTAACAAGAGACCTCTCGTTAGCAGTAAAATAGAAACTAAGAATATTGTAAGTATAACAAGCTGTTCCGGTCTATGAAGGGTGTCCATGTATTGAAAATGATGCCTACAATCTCCGCTACATGAATGGTGCAAGAAAATAAAACGCATCAAAAAACAAAAACATTCGACTGTAAGGTGGAGATGTTGCCAAAGTTATTCGCTTACATTCGAATTTCTAGCAAATCAACAGATGATCCAATGGCTGTATCACTCTGGTAAGAGTTTCTTTATGATAATATGCAGTCTGTTGTTATTTTTTGTATATTCTCCCACATATAATACACGCTCACGTGGTCGCACCAGCTAATCCTGTCTCCTCTCATCACACACTACCAACTTTTGGATTCTACCTTCTTTCCTTCTGAACTTTATACCCTCCGGCTGCACCTCTCCTACCCACGGATTACACTGGACCCATCTTTTGATTGGAAATCGCTTCAATATACCACGACGTCTAAAAAACTTTTGAACTTTTCCACTTTTGTAAACCTCCTTTCCGTGTTTTTCTCCTTGTCTCCGTATTCTTTCTGTTGAAGAGCGTAGCTCGAAACGTCAAAGACTTTCCGTATTCCCGAGCGTCATACTAATATATACTTTTGTTATTTACACCACCTGTCCTCGTCTGTTGTTATTTTTTGTATATTCTCCCATATATATATATATATATATATATATATATAATGGAGGAGGGAAAGCATTCTATCACGACAATGAAAGGAATTGAAAGCATAATTAAATCGAGACAAAACTAAATGAATACAATCATTTCGATATTCGTTGGCCTAATGTCATCGCAAAATACGACGCCAGTGGCGACTAACGATTTCTCATCAAGAAATTTTGAAAACAAATATGTCACCCTGCGTCTGTGCATGATATTGATTCTCTTTGAAAGAATAAAGGTGCCTGACTGTGTAACTAGGCACGTACCGAAAGATGCAGGTAAACTCAAACACACGTGCAAACACACGTGCAAACACACACATATACATGTGTATATATACATGTAAATAGTATGTATACATATGTATGTATGTATATATATATAGATGTACATATATATATATTTACGTACATATATATATATATATGTATATATATATATATATATATATATATATATATATATATATATATATATATATATATATATATATATATATATATAATATAAATATATATATATATATATATATGCGTATATATTCATATATATGTATATATATATATGCACATGAATATATGGGTACTGGGCGTCACCAACTGTAAACAACATGAAATACGAAAACAAATGAGTTCGATATGTAAACAACGAGAGGAACAAATGGAAAACAGGACAAGTAAAACAAAGAACGACCTTCATCTGTTGTCGACTGTCTACTTCCCATTTTATATTCACGCGTATATGTATATATATATATATATATATATATATATATACATATATATATACAATTAAACCTTGGGAGAGGCATTATGCCGGTAATAAACACACGCACTGGTTCAGTCCTTTATTAATTTATATAGTTTTTTGTTAAATTATTTTACAAAAAAAAAATCTATATAAATTGATAAAGGACTGAACCAGTGCGTGTGTTTATTACCGGCATAATGCCTCTCCCAAGGTTTAATTGTATTTCTTTCAACACACGTATCCACATCAAGAATCTTGCACACGAAATACACATACGAAATATATATATATATATATATATATATATATATATTCACGTCTATACACACGCACACACATACATTTATACATACATACATACATACATGCATACATCCATGCATATATGCATATATACATACGTACAGACAGACAGACAGACAGACATATATTGATGTGTTTGTGTGTATATATAAACAAGCACATTTACATTTGGTCTGATATTTTCTTGATATTTTTGCGCATCGCGAAGACAGGCTGCCAAGAAAATACTCCGGTTTGTATTTTTCCCTTCAGGTCAAGTAACGAGGTATGACCAAGCTTTCTCGTCGTTATTGTCGTTTTAGTTTAGCATCAGGTAAACATTGAATTGGTCAATGGCTGAAAGCATTCCAACTATGAAAATTACACGTCTGAGACGAGGATAAATTGTATCGGAATGAGAGAGAGAGAGAGAGAGAGAGAGAGAGAGAGAGAGAGAGAGAGAGAGAGAGAGAGAGAGAGATTTGGGTGCTAAGTTGTCTTGAGGAAGTGGTATCGTAGATGTTACATTTTTGACATTGGCTAATGGCAACCAAATAAATACATATAAATTGAATCATGTGGGAATAACATGTATGGAACGAGGAAAAGCATGGGGAATTATTGTGTTAATCAGATATATATTTAGAACTCATTTCGAAAGTTCTGCGTGAGAAAGCCTATTAAACCCATACTTTCTCGTATCTTATTGTAAATTCAATTGAACGTTCCTCTCAATTAGAAGTTTCGAAAAAGTTTTTTTCCTTAATATTATGAGTTTGCGCATGATTTTTGTTAGTCTACTATGCTTCAGAATGAATGGCAAAGACGTATTTGGAGAGCAGGTACGCGCATGCGCGTGTGTGCGTGATAGAGAGAGAGAGAGAGAGACAGAGAGCGTACACTTAGTGTCGAAGTAATGATAATATATGATTCTGCAGCTTATTATGATGGGATGAGTCTTATATCATATAGGGTATCTGTGTGTTGTTTAACTACTATTTGTATTTGTAATCAATTTGTAAACTGTTTGGCTGTTCTATTGCTAATTATGATAATTTGTGTGTGTGTGATGTACATATATATATATATATATATATATATATATATATATATATATATATATATATATATATATATATATATAAGAGATAATAAGAGTGAAAAAACTACAGAAGGCTTGTGTTACTTGGTTAAAGTATATATTTAAATTATGTCAGAAAAATGTTAGAGAAATGTTAGAAAAATGTTAGAAAATCTTTTTGGTATATAAACATTGTATTTTGAGAAATGACCCGGGTTTCAGGGTTATTTCCCTTCGTCAGCGTCCGATAGCCACCTATATATATATATATATATATATATATATATATTGTATATCAGGATCGCCATTTTTGATGGGGTGGAGTGACAAATAAATGCTATATAATCGTTCTTCACTCGTTTATTACTAGTCTTATTTTAACTCTTGTTCGTTGTCCGGAAATCTTTCGTTACACATCTGTGACCTCTTCAGTGACACTTTCCGTCCTCCTGTGTGCTCCTACTCCGCTATGTCCATTCTGCCCTTCTATGATGTGTATCTCAAAATGCGCATCCGTTTGTGTCTGTATTTGTGTGTGTGTGTGTGTGTGTGTGTGTGTGTGTGTGTGTCTGTGTGCGTCTGTGTGTCTCTGGGTCTGTGTGTGTGTGTGAGTGTGCGTGCATGCATGCGTGTTCGATGCATGTCTATGTGTTTCGCATATGCACTTCATATGAGTGTTTTAATAACACAAATACTTGGTTGTTCATCATCTATTTTCCAAGTCAAATTAAAAACTGAATAGTCACATCCATTTACTGATCAATACGGAAACATTTAAATAAGTATAGTGAAATCATTAATTCTAAATCTATAAGAGTTGGTCATTCCCTATCGAAGAATCTGTTTGCATTTATATCCTCAATTAATAATAGAAAATTTCATACTTTTCATAGAAGCTGTAACTTATATAAAAAAGTTGTTATGGTAAGTTACAATAACAGAGGCATATAACCGATATTCGCTCTCTTCCTATCCCTAATAATAGACAAATGGAAACTAAAATAATTTTATTAATTCCGTTTACATACTTGTTTTGCAAGATTTTTTAAGTTTGATGTGAAATCGTGTGTTGAAACAGATGTTGTTATACTTGGGGATGGTCATATTGCCAGTTTGCCAATAAAAACACACGCACTGTATATTTGGTGTTAATTTGCTTCAGCTTTATATTACATTATATTACCTTAATCCAATTTCGACCAGAGTTCTTTTGTCACACTTCTGTGACCTAATCAGTGGTCCTTTGCTTTCTTCTTTCTTATGTGTGTCTCACCTTGCTAACGATCAACCATTTTATGTTTTGTATTCCTATTGTATGTGTCTATACATGCGTATCCTTCTATGTGTCTACGTTTTTGTAAGTGCATGTGTATATGGGGAGTGCCTGTATTATCTATATCCTCTGTTAATACATGTTCGTTTGTTTTTGTTTTTATTTATTTTATTTATAACAATAACGCTAATATGAATTGTGGATATAGGATTAAAGAAAATTGTAAACTTAACAATAATTATAAACAAGATAACTTGTTATATAGGTGTATAGTTAAATCTAAACAGAAGGGATACCATTACATATGTTCGACCGTAACTAGATTTAAACGAAGAATCGCAAACCATGAAAGTTGTCTTAGAAATAAATATAAGATTAATAATACTAGTCTCAGAAAATTTATATGGATGCTAAAGGATAATGGAAAAGATTATACGATTAACTCGGCGGTTGTAAGCCATGCCATGGCTTACCATGTTTCGGATTGCACTGAACAGACTTTTCAAATAATAAAATCTAAACATAAATTATAAAAGAAAATACTTTAGCGTTTTGCCACTACTGGAAATATGTTTTTAGGAAATCTAATTAATTAGTCGATTAATATTAAACTGAGAATCGAAAGTACATACATGCTACCACTATTCGTAATATGTCTATAGAAATGAAAATTATGAGTATAAATAAGATATAAAATAAGGAGTAAGCATTAAAGAATATACCATCTAAACGCAATTGATTAACTTGGAGAAGATGAATATGTTAATTTGTTGTGATTAATATAAATAAAATTTTAGAAAATCAAATAAATTTATTAAATAAATAATAAATGTAACCAACATTAACTTGTGATTAACCTAAATATCAATTAAAATTAAATTATTGGAAATAACAATTATAAATAACATATACTATATTATATTGTATAATGCTTGAATTTCGTTTCAATAATATCAAATATGAATCTTTACTATGTATCAGATAATATAACTACTTTTAAAAATAAGCCGGAATATTAACCATGATTGGTTAAAAGTATAAATATATATACTATATGCTACATTATATTATATAATATTTAAATATATGCTTAATAATAATAATAATAATAATAATAATAATAATAATAATAATAATGAGCATTGACATTTATTAATTAACCAAATATTATGATGCATTTTAATTTTAATACAAATTTTAGGAAGATATGAATTTAAAATTTATGTAGAATTTGTATAACTTAATACAACTGTACTTACAAACATATGTTAAATATAACATAATATAATCATAAATAGCATACACTATGTTATGTTATATAATACTTAAAAATCAGTTTAATAGCCATAGTAGTATTAATATTGAGTATTTATGTTTATTAATTAATGGTATAACATCATACATTTTAATTTAGATACAAATACTATAAAGCTATCAATGAAATCAATACACCAAATAAATCAACGTAATAGTCATAAATGTATAGAGTCGGCCCAACTCTAAATATTAAGTGCTCCCTCCCAACGTATATATAAACGTATTAATATATGATTTTATAATATAATAACTAGTAATAAATATAAGCATTAACATATGTACTTTTCAATAATGTGCACATGCACTTAAGAACTAATGGAATAACTTTAGAACAAAATATCTGAATATGCACGCACACACACGCACGCACGCACACACACACACATACGCACACCCACACACACACATATATATATATATATATATATATATATATATATATATATATATATATCCATGCACATACACGATCGCAAAAGTAAACATACTTTTATATCTAAATATAAGTGATAATATAATTAATTACCCTTTCACCAATATGAATGCATACTTAAGAACTAATATAATAACTTAGGAAGAAAACACACACACATAATAGTACTAAACAAGAACATCCATACTTATTTAATATGTATATATGCAATTCATCACACATATATAAGCACACACGTAATCACATGAACATAGATTTATTTCAATTTATTTCACTTCAATACATTCTACATTATTTACTGTATTTTATTACATATTTATTTTATTTGTAACTTAATTTATTATTTCTATTTTTATTTTTATTTCATTTTTCATTTTTATCTTATTTTTATTTTATTTTTGCTCATATATGCATATATACCGAAAGAGGCAACTTGGAAAGAAATATATATACCCACACACGTATATATTGACGGATAAACAATTGACATCTATATTATTGCGCGTGTATATATACACGTAAGCACATGCGCAAATAAAAACATGATTGTTTCAGTATTATTCTATTGTTTCAATATTATTCTATTTTATTCCATGAACATAAATTTATTTCACATTTCCTTTATTTTATTCATTATATTTCTTTACTCTCATATACTATAACCCATTATTTATGATTACTATTATTTTTATTGAATTAAAAATAAAAATAATAATTTTAACGCGTGAACAAAGACACAGATACATACACACATTATAAACGTGTCTATATATTCTGAGTATTCTAAACGTATCTGAATGTAATCATTGTATGTGATTTTCCATATAAGGTATTAAAATGCAAAATTATATATCTATATATCTTTTGTAATTATAATTTTACTTGTGAAATGAAACAATTGTAGGTGAATATGTTAACTAATGAATAAATTCATTTGTATCCATCAGACCTCACTGTTTTCGAACTCATTAATGATATTTTATATGAATTTATTTATTGGGAAATATATCTTCAAAATATAATATATTAAAGCAGTGCATCTTGGATAGAATATCCCTACAAGAGTTTTAATATCCTTATTGTAACTATATATATATATATATATATATATATATATATATATATATATATATATATATATATATATATATATATAAAGAGAGAGAGAGAGATAGAGAGAGAGAGAGAAAGAGAGAGAGATGTAAATATAATATGTGACAATTATTCGGTAGCCATGATAAATCTCCGAGTTTCGGATGTCGGGGCGGTAACCCACGCCGGCATCTCTTCAGTTATCGGGCCATCAAAAAAATGCTATGAAAATGACCGTTAAAACAAAGGGAAATGACTGTGTGAGTGACCGTTATTAAGATAAAAGAACTATTAAAATGACCGCTAAGTAAGGGGAAGGACAAAAGGTAAGGGAGTAAAAACGTTCAATTAATCGCGTATGCGCTCATGTCCATACATACGCATGCGCGGCCGCTCACCCACGTACACGTGACCATATGTATATACTCATCCACCCTCACTTGCAACACACACATGCTCACCCACACATTCGCCCAAAAACATATACATACCTGCATACACGCTCGCACACACACACACACACACGCACAAAAAAGGTTCATACACAGGTCTATATACGCACATGCACAAGGAAAAACAGGGCGAACGGCAAAATACAAAAAAAATGAGTAAAATGTGAAAAAAAAATAAGCAATAAGCGTAAAGCACGTCTATATACTCGCGTGTACGCACGCACACACGTATGTACACGCACATACACGCACATACGCACACATCCACACGCGTGCACAAAAAAAAACCATTTACACGTTTATGTACACACAGGAAAAAGGCAGAATGGAAGGTAGAATACAGATAAATTATGTGTAAAAAAAATATGACCAATAAAACTATAAAACAATATCTCTATAAATATGTAAAAATGTATATAAAAAAATATATAAGAAATATAAGTAAAAAGTATCGAGAGATAAACAGCTTGTATGTGGACACCATATAGAAAGAAAGTTCTACTCGGAGTTTTATCATGGCTACCGAATCGTTGTCCCACATTATATTTACAGATAAATTCCTCTATTTACATAATATCGAGGTCTCTTTCATTCTTTTCATGTCTAGCCCTTTGTATCAATATATATAAGTCTGTGAGTGTGTGTGTATGTGCGTGTGTGTGTGCACGTATATGTGTGTGGATATATATACACACACACACACACATATATATATATATGACTATAACGGCGCGGCTGGCCAGGAACCTGGTGATCAAAAGGTGCTTCGCGAGCATTTGAAGTGAGTTGGAAGCAGACAAAGGCAAGGCCGGCGAGTGTGTATACCTGTGTATATCACATGTATGTGTATGTAGATGTGGATGTGTTATTGATTGTATGAATGTGTGTGCTTGTATATGTATATGTGTGTGTAAGCGCACACATACGTGTGCGTAAGTGCTTGCTGTATAGACTTGCGTGAGCGAGCCTTTCTAGATGCATGTATGGGTCTGTTTATGTAAGTATGTACGTTATTGTATATGTATAAACGTATGATTGCGTGCGTAGTTGTGATTTTGTCTGGTGTGTGTGTGCATGTATGCATGTGTGTGTATACGTGTGTGTCTGTGTGTGTCTGTGTGTGTATGTGTAATTATATATGCATGCTTTTAGTATTTATGCGCGCGTGCGTAACAGGTGTATGCTAATGCTGTTGCAACAGAGTTCATGGGAGACAGATGGGCGTTGGAATAAGGCTTGGTAGTGTGGGGAAAGGGAAGGGAAGCTAGAAGTATATAGACATAGGCCTGAGTGTGTGAGTGCGGGTGTGCGTGTATAGATGTATGTACACAGATGTATATGTACATGTGTGTGTATTCACCACATATACACACACATACATACACGTGCGCCCGCCCGCACGCGTCCAAACGTTATTGGTAATTTTGTTTCAATGGTTTAACGCGCCAGCTATCATTTTTGAATTCAATGCATGGTATGCAATTATGCGAAATAAATCCATGGCAGATTATAAGTATCAATTATCTACAACATTGCAGATCTCTACGAGGGTTTCGGTGTGATATAAGATAAGAATATCGTTTTTATATTAACAGTTCCGTGTTGGTAATTCACACATTTAAAAAAGAAAAGAAAAACACAATTTAGAGACATGAAAAAATATATGAAATCTGGTATAGTAAGGAAAATTTCCCTAAAAAAATGCAGTTAAAAATTGCATAAAAGAACATTGCAACCATTCGAAATGTGGATTGTTTGATGATGAGAACAGTGTACGCTATTAGAAATGATTTAGACTCTAAAGTTTCACATATGTGGATGTAGGTTTGACGTACGTTTGACGTAAGCATTATAGTGGGATACAATGGGAGTTGAAAGCAAGATAGATAAATTCAATATCACTATTGGCAATTATATATATTCTATGTTTCTGGTACTTCAACATCTTTTAATTTGTTTAAATGGACGTTTAATTTAGTTATTCGTATAAATAAGATGTGCGTATCATGATCTATAGTAATAATGGGGATAGATTGTTTTAATAGAAGCCACGATGTCTGCGTGCGTCTGTGAGTATGCATGTGTGTGTGTGTGTGTATATATATATATATATATATATATATATATATATATATATATCGTTAAACTTAATCGTTCAAACATATATTTTAATATGTATGTTGAGTAAGGAAAAGATGAACCAACGCTGTATTTGTAAACAGACATAGACTGGAGACTCAGTTCATCCCCGGCTCGATTCAGGTACGTAATTTTGACAGACCATCAAAATGACGAAATATCTATATCCATCGTTCCTAAGTGGCAGTGGAGGCGAGTGGTCTCACCTGTCTATGACAAGTGTTTCAACGCCCAATGCGATGATGGTGTCGTCAGCAAATCGACATTGCAGTGAAACGGTGACCAGGCAAAACACACCGAGTACGTGAGATCGATAATGTGTGTGTGTGTGTATATATATGTGTGTGTGTGTATATATATATGTATGTGTGTGTGTGTGTGTGTGTGCGTGTTTCTATATAAATATATATACATATATATATACACATAGATACACATACATATATATAGGTACTCATATGTGCGTGTGTGTGTCTTGTTACGCGAAGATGTTATTTACATAAACAACTTAAGTTAAACATTGGCATATGATTGCATAAATCTCCCTCTTTTCCTATCTATACTCCTACAATAGTGATACAAAATATAGCACATTATTTCTGATATATTCGCTCCTATCAAACGTGAAATCATTGACCCAAGATTATAGGTAAGATAATGATCTAAAGAATTCTTACTACTATTATTCTACCATTTTTATGTTATAATTATTTTTCCTAGAATATTTGCCTGTTGCATTTGCTTGCATGTATTTCTTACCTCTTGTACTATGTTTTTATACAACTACTTTTGGTAATTCTCTATAATTTTTTCATCGAGCCCGCCTACCAGATGCTGACATGACTATATCATTTGTATAGTGTTTCTCTTATATAGAAACAAGCATATGCACTGCATATATGCATGTATGTATATATGAATCATCGTACATCTACGCAGACACACATACACACACATATGTATATATACACACAAACTATTTGATTTATATATTATATTGAGCACTCTATTTCATATAAGACAGAGGGACTAAATGACGGTATACCCTGTTATATATTTATTACTTTATATGTGAAAACAAAATGTGGGGCTCGCACTTCCTTTCTTGACTGCATAATACAAAAAGAAACTTTGTAGAAGCATTTTAATTATTTCGAAAAAACCGTACCGCATAAAGATGAAAGTGGATTCTTCAGATTGACAATGATGCATATTATCCTATTAACATTCGAATAAAACATAATGAACGAACGAAAAAATATCATTAAAAATGGTTGACTTTCTTAGAAATGCATGTTAGTATCTCTAAACCAATTCAGTGTTATCTAAATCTAATTCATAAAATTCAAAGCATGTACCACGGGAAAATGGAGATAATGGTATACCATTACGCTTGAATTCTATTCAGCAATAATATTACATTTCTTTTGTCGTTCTCATTCCATTTCATTGGTATTCATTTTTATGAAGGTTCCTCTCATAAAATATTGCATGTTATGCTTGCTTGTTTTTTGTTTTTTTTTTATTTTTATTTTATCATATACCGAAATATATCCAGTAGTACTTCAAAAGAGCATTCAATTTATACGACCATTACGTTCACAATCATTATGAATTATTATTGTTAATTTTATTATTATTTTTATTATTATTATTATTATTATTATTATTATTATTATTATTATTTATATAAATATGTGTATACGATGTATAAAAATGTGTGCATGCATATACATACCCATGTATATATATATATACATATGTATATGCCTACACACAAATATATACATATATACATATATATTTAAGTATATATATATATATATATATATATATATATATATATGTATGTATGTATGTATGTATGTATGTATGTATGTATGTATGTATGTATATGCATTCATGTATGTATGTATATGCGCGCACAAAGCTGTCTAGTCATAATTTTGAACCAGGTAAAAGCATTATATTGTGTGTGAGTGTGTAATATGGTTGCGGATGTGTAGGGGGTTTCTGTGTATTAGCATATATGTATATATACATATGTATTTATGTAAAGAAGCACCTATACGCGCGCGCGCGCGCACTCTTACACACATATATATCCCACATGAGTGTGTGTGTGTGCGCATGCGTAAAGGTGAGATCCAAGGACCACGGTGTAGGAATATCCTTTCTATGATTTCTAGATATTTTGGGAGACCTTACTTTGTGGATTACCCTCGATATATGCTAATAAACATCTAAAATTTAGGTAATAAAGTAGGTAAAATCCAGACTACATGCTTCATAGCTATCGGTACCTCGGAAGTATTAAATTATCCAAACTAGGGTTAGACCGCATGCTTGCCGTCAATTATATTATAATCTTTCCGTCACAAATTTATATTTGACATCTTTATCATATGTCCAAGTTTTCGTGTTAATTTGGATGAATAACTATAGCTCAGGCATGCACCTTCAGACAGGCTCAAACATACGCAAGGCGCAGGTATTGAGTAAAATGTTAACTACTGATATTATGCAAATTAGTAGTTTGATTTCTTTGAATCTACTGGTGTGCTCTCCTTCATAACCGAATGAAGTCTCTTACGTATCTTGTGGTTTTCAACGATTGTGATTGTGGGAAACTTCTTGCCTCGAGATGTTATTCCAAAATTGCCGGGTTTCTTCTGCTTCAAGAGATGTATTATCTTTATATCCCTCCTAAGCCCTTACAAAACTCCCTCTGGTTATTTGAGAATAACCGGTTTTGCTGGAATTGTGATATGAGTCCAGTGTACCGCTGCACATTTAATGTATTTGCTCGCACGCGTTTTTTTCGGGTTCCGATGACAGTTTTGAACCCTTTCTTTTCTATTTGGTATTACGTGTCAAGATATGCCCTTGCACTCACCCCCCCCCCCCCCCATTTTCCATTTCCCCCTGGACCACTCTTCTATGCGGCTCAGATCTATCCACAAAGTTAGAATATCGCCTTCAATTCTCCGCTTCCACCATGGTTAATTCTGTCCGTGTATTTCCTCTCTTTCTTTCCAACCAGTTCACCTACTATAATTGAAGCAGATCTCATCAAGTCCCTTGTTTCTATTATCTTTTGTCTGAATTATTATTATTATTATCATTATTATTATTATTATTATTATTATTGTTCAGTAGTTTTATTTTTATAACGTGCTTTCACTTCACTACCGAGCGCAGCTCTGTCCGCCTTGGGTATGTGCTGTGGTTTGCTGTGGTGCTCTTATGTTTACTCTATTGAAAAATAAATAAATAAATAAATATATAAAAAAAATTAAAAATTTAAAAATTTAAAAATTTAAAAATAAATAAAAGAATTTTTATTATTTTTTTTTAAATTTTAAAAAATAAAAAAATTTTAAAAAAATTGTTTAATAAAGAAAGAGTATTATTATTATCATTATTATTATTATTATTATTATTATTATTATTATTATTATTATTATTATTATTATTATTATTATTATTATTATTATTATTTTATGTCGGTGAGCTGGCAGAATCCTTAGCATGCCAGGCGAAATAATCAGCGTTATTTCGTCTGTCTTAACGTTCTGAGTTCAAATGCCGTCGAAGTCAACTTTGTATTTTATCCTTTCGGGGTTGATGAATTAAGTACCATTTACGCACTGGTGTACGTGTGTGTATGTGTGTGTGTGTGTACAGGAATCCCTCACTTTACAGAAGTAATGTGTTCCTTGAAATTCTGTAATACGAAATCAATTTTCTTATTGATTTTCATATTATCACTTCACATTGCGATCGTACAGATTTGCTGAGGAAGAAGAAACAAAAGATAACAGCTTAGAGCAAGGAACGCGATCACTTTTATACATGGACATAATTTTTAAACATATACGGTCGAATATTTATACATAAAAGCACGAAAACATTTCAGGAGGAATACGTTAGGGGAATTAATAAGAATGGTAATATCGTAAGAGTACGTTCTTATCACAAAAGTTGTTAACTACTGTGTGAGGAATGGTGACGGAATGAGCGTTGCTAGGAATTATGAGGGGTAATATTTACTGCCTTATAGTTTATTATCGCGAACATCAGCTTGAGGTGGGAAGATCATATCCAAAGTTATTAGTTGTTTATGACCATCATCTCTTTGTACAGGAACTTTGTATTGGAACTGAGCTTGTCGTAAACTACTGTCGTAATTGTTATGTTACATAAGCGATTAGGGTCATTATCAACAAAAGCCTGCAAACCTTCCTCTATAATTGCCGACACTTTAGCAATAATTTTTGCAGCCAGTTCAAGTGGTGTTGGTGAAACTTCTATTATCTCACATGCATTCTCAGGTTGTTCTTTATCGATTATCAGCTACACTTTTTCAGGGACAGTAGGAAATCAATCATATTATCCGCTATGACTTCTTCAAATCCTACATCCTTTGCAAATGTCACGATATCTTTTCAAATTTGATGTTGACGTTCTACTTGACGAGAACTTGTAACTGCCTGGCCAAATATTTTGCCAAGCATTATTCAATGTTGAATGTCGCACTTCAACCCATGACATACACACACACACACACACACACACACACACACACACACACACACACATATATATATATATATATATATACAGAGACAATGAGGCATAGAACACCATTTTGCAATCTCCGTTTACTAACTAGAGTCCCAAAATTTAACAACATCCTGAAAACACATAAATTTCTCAAATGCAAAAAGCAACAAAAACCGCTGAAGAGGCTTCTAACAAATGGTCTATCAGAAACGTTGAATTTAAATAAAGATTTTTTTTTTAAATAAAAAAAAAAATAGAGTCAAACTCGATTTCAAGGGTTAGTCTCCTTTTTCTTTCTCGCCGGTTTTCTTCTACTGAATATTTTTTCATATAACATTCCTCTCGCCAAGATCTATCATATAAGCTAAAATAAAATATAGATTTCTTTTTAAAAACAGAAAACGTGCTGTTATCAGCAGATGAGAGCATCTACAATGCTACAATAAAACAGAAATCCTTCTACAATAAAACTGGGATCCCTGCGCATGGCGGGCAGCAGTGACGAAGGAGTAGAAAATTCAGGCATGCAGTGATGAGGTGAGGGTCGGCTATGTTGGAAGCATGGATGAAGAAAAACAAAGAGAGATTGGGAAAACATGTATTTTAGAAATTGAACTCTCCTCAAATGACCTCATCGTCTATTTGGTTACATATATGAAATATTTAGTTGTCAGTTCAACAAATTATTTATCAATGTTTCTGACTTTAGTTCCTTTGGTGACAGCATATTAATATTATTTTTCTGATATCTTCTGCAGGATTACCAGATACCTGGAGAGAAACTTAGGGTCATTGGGAAAGGAAAAGCAACTAAGTCGAAGGGAATGTAGAGAAATAGAGAGAAGCAGGAAAATTTGACATAGAAGGAAAAAATTCAAGTATCTAAACGAAGAGGCAGAGGACGAAGAAACAGGTGGACTAGAAACAGAAGAGGAACACAAAGCGGGAGAGAGGGTAGCTGGAGAGTTTTAAGAGAGAGGGGAGACAAAAAATAAGAACAACATTAGTAATATGCACACGTAGAATTTAAAACAAAAAGGAATAAAGAAAAATAAAAAAGATTGAAAGGAAATAAGTTGGAAAGAACAAAGAAGCAACATACACACATAGACGCACAAACACACGCACACACGAGCACAACACACACAAACACATAGAAGCAGACACACATATACACACACACACGAACACACACACACACATATATATATATAGACACACACACACACACACACACACACACACACACATATATATATATATATATATATATATATATATATATATATATATATATATATATATATATGTAAGCACATGAAATGTGCAACAAGGTGGAAAAAAGAGTACTCAAATACCAGAGGTAGAGTAATATGCTTTATTTAAAAGCAGCAGAAATATAACAAAAAAAAAACCGTTACTCTGAGTTTCACGTTCCCGTTCATCGGACAGTTTTGTTATCCTTTCTCCATTTCTAACAAAACTGTCCGATGAACGGGAACGTGAAACTCAGAGTAACGGGGTTTTTTTTGTTATATTTCTGCTGCTTTTAAATAAAGTATATATATATATATATATATGTGTGTGTGTGTGTGTGTGCGTGTGTGTGTGTGTGTGTGTGTGTGTGTTTGCGATATATTTGACAGTGACTAACTGAGATACAAGTAAATAAATGACAGTTGACTGAAAAATGAAGTCGATTAGTTCGATCAATAAAAACACCTTTGACTGAACAGTTACAAATAAGACACCAACGTTCTTGGTTTGTGACTAATTGCTGTTCCTAAATAGAAGAGATCGGAGAATAATAGATTGTGTATGCATATGTGCGAGGAATGAATACATGTGGGTTTGTATGTGCGTGTGTGTGTATGTGTGTTTAATTTCTTCCTTGTTGTCGTTATTATTCTTAGATCTTGGAGATACGTAAAGTTATGACTTCGTCGCATATTCTTTTCCTGTCCAAGTTACCTTCAAACTTCACTTGATATCAAGCAAGTTCCATATATTCTTTCGTTCAATGGCGGTGGAGGTGTTGAGTAGTTCCCAAATCTCTAGATAACGAGGTAACTTGTGTCAAATACTTAAAATTTATTCATGTAGTCTATTTCAGCTCTACTCCGTTTGTTTAAAGCATTGATTAAATATTTCACTGAGATGAACTAACAATTTTCTGTTTCTGTTCTTATGCGTATGTGCATATGCTAATACGTCTTCACGCGTGGCTTTAAGATTCTGCGCGTCCCTGCTAGTGTCTATCTACCTTCTAGCTCTCGTCACGCATGTAAAGTTTGAAACTAATTACGTTCCCCGTTAGAGCACCATGAAGCCTAAATTTCCCTAAAGTTCTCATATAGTAATTATTCGTCAGAAACAACAATAAAGCAGAAATTTGGTTTTAACTATAACCGACTCTTAAATAAAAATGGAGATCATTTCTAGAATTCGAGATTTCATTTCCAAAGTTATTATGCTTCTTTTAAGAGAACACAATCTGATTTAGGCTTAGAAATTACTAACAGTAGCTACCGATTCTATTCTTGTACATCAAATTTGTGGGAAAATAATATAGTTTGCACAATATCAAATGCAACTCAAATAAACTTAATTATTGAAATTTACATCGTTCGTACCATTGAGTTATGAGGTCATTGCCATTGCATATGCGTGTGTGCCTGTGGGAGAGACTAGAAGCATGTACATACATACATACATACATGCATACATACATATATACATACATACATACATAATGCATACATGCATACATGCAATCTGTAAAACCTTCCAGATGTTTATCATTTAAGTATATGTTGTGTCAACGCCCCCAGGCGAAGAAGTAGGATATCCCAAGACATATACATGGAGGTAGTGTGGCCGTGGTAGGAGTGTTGAGTAGACGTCGAGTAGCAGTTGTGTAGTGGTTGAGTAGAGATCATTCAAAGGTGCTAGATAGGAGTAGCATGAGACATAACCGTATGAAAGAGCATGTCTAGATATGCAACAATATGCATGAGAATACATACATAAAACAAAACATAAAAATCGGCATATATACATACATACAAAAATACTCTGCTGGTGTTGCTGAAATTTTGATGAAGGAACCTTGGAACTTGTTTAGAAACCGGTTCTTTCTCTATTGGACAGAAATCTTGAAATAAAACTGAATAATGACATACATACTTATGTGTGTGTGTGTGTGTGTGTGTGAGTCTCTGTGTGTGTGTGTGTGTGTGTGTGTGTGTGTGTGTGTGTGTGTGTGTGTGTGTGTG
This sequence comes from Octopus bimaculoides, assembly GCF_046866305.1. Classification (NCBI taxonomy): domain Eukaryota; kingdom Metazoa; phylum Mollusca; class Cephalopoda; order Octopoda; family Octopodidae; genus Octopus; species Octopus bimaculoides. Next base: position 19,949,948 of record NC_142933.1, read on the forward strand.
TGTGCCTGTGTGTGTGCCTCTATGGGTGTGTGTGTCTGATCTTATGTCTCTTTATAATAAACACAATTTCACATTAACCTGAAGGATTACTGCATACCTTTTGTAGACTACATATTCTTCGATGAATCCTAAACTGGCTCTAACGTCGAAATCACTCATCAGAATTACTGTTGCGAGCTGGCAGAAACGTTAGCACGTCGGGCGAAATGCTTAGCGGTATTTCGTCTGCCGTTATATTCTGATTTCAAATTCCGCCGAGGTCGACTTTGCCTTTCATCCTTTCAGGGTCGATAAATTAAGTACTAGTTACGCACTGGGGTCGATGTAATCGACGTAATCCCCTTGTCTGTCCTTTTTGTCCCCTCTATGTTTAGCCCCTTGTGGGTAATAAAGAAATAAGAATTACTGTTGTTAAAGAATAACATGTGTGTCTGTTTGCGTGTGTTTATTTGTTGTATATATGTGTGTGAAAACTGAAAGCCATCGGTTGAGTTGTTACTGTATTTCAGAGTCCCTACCGTCTGGGAGCAGTGTCACAGAGATTCTGCTTGACATTGATTTGAAAAGCAGGTCCAATAGTCAGTGGAAAACGCAGTCACTCCATGTTATATTTTAGTAGATCAGCCGTTCAGTTAACCAAAGAGATGGATAGAAATACATCGAAACCAACGGGAAGTTCATTATACTCACATTAATGTGTAGTGTATGTGCGTGTATGTCTAAATGTGTATTTGTTCTGAGTATAAGAAGCAGTTGTAGAATAATATATATGAATGTCTATATACACATACATTTGTACACACAGATACCCATGCACGCATACCTATACATAGGCACTTCGATATATTTATAAGTGTATATGTATGTATTGTATATTCATTTATGTATATGTCTGTGTGCATGCATATATCATTATATATAGGTGTATGCGCATGTGCGAATACACACATGCAAGCACACACACTCAAACACACACATACACACAGACACACACACACACATATATATATGTGTGTGTGTGGAGAGAGAGAGGGAAGAAAAGAAAGGGAGAACGAGAGGGAGGGAGAGAGAGGGCGAGAAAGAGATTGAGAGAGGTAGAGAGAGAGAGAGAGAGAGAGAGAGAGAGAGAGAGAGAGAGAGAGAGAGAGACCAAGACGCAAAGAGGAGGACCTAAACATGGATTTGAAATATTTCCAAAGCAACTTGGCACAATCGTGAAATCATATTTACAAGTAATTTCTCTGACAACTATTATATTACTTCCTTATATCTAACTCTATCATTCATCAACAGACCTAGTTTTGCCGTTCATCTTTCATTTTTATTTCGGCGCAAATTTCGACTTTTATTAATATTCATATAAAGCGATATAGGCAACAATTAAGACACGAATAAATCAATAATGATGATGATGATGATGATGATGATGATGATGATAATAATAATAATAATAATAATAATAATAAATTGCTGCACAAGACCAAAGCCTCCCCACCAGAAATTACCAAAAACACATAATGAAAAGAAATATAACAAGTAACTGTAGAATATGTGGAGATCGACAAGAAACAATAAATCATATTATCTCTGGCTGCCCAGTCCTGGCTAAGAAGGAATATATTCACAGACACGACAGAGCTGGGACCTATATACACTGGAAGCTATGCCAACATTATGGAATAGCAACAGAAAAAAGATGGTATAAACACACGCCAGAAAAGGTCACAGAAAACGAGAAAGCAACCATACTCTGGGATATGCCAATACACACAGATAGAGAAATTAAGGCAAATAGACCAGATATAGTTGTCAAAGATCATGAAGGAAAAAAATGCCTTCTAATTGATGTTTCAATACCAGCAGATGACAACGTTTCTCTAAAAGAAATGGAAAAACTTTCAAAATACAAAGACCTGGAAATAGAGATAACTCGAATGTGGAATCTAAAAACAGAAACAATTCCTATCATAGTAGGTGCCTTAGGTATAATAAAAAAATATTCAGACAAATACATAACAAAAACACCAGGACTTACAAATATATATAACATACAGAAAATTGCACTACTGGATACTGCACACATTCTACGCAAAACACTTTCAATACAGTAAACATAAGAGCACCACAGCAAACCACAGCACATACCCAAGGCGCACAGAGCTGCGCTCGGTAGTGAAGTGAAAGCACGTTATAAAAATAAAACTACTGAATAATAATAATAATAATAATAATAATAATAATGAAAACAGCAACAATGCAGACGAAATACGGAACTGATGCACAGAACTCAGTGTACGAGCACTACATCTCAAAGAGGAAGCTCATGGAAAAATAGCGAGGAACAGATATGCAAAAAAAAAGGGGGAAGAAAGTAGGCCTACTCCAAGAACATCAGAATAGATATGGTACAGAATTTGAGGTGAATAATAAAGAGAAGATCGTAGAAGCAAAAGAAGATATTATGAGAGAACTCAGCAAGACTGAATTTATTGACATGATCAATAGAGAACGGCTGCAAAGCTCTCAAACAGCATAAAAGATAACAACGCAAACATGATATATAATGTTGCTCCTAGAAAGATCTTAAGAAATAAGGGAAATTACCTCATCTATTCCACTTGTAATGTTGTAACTGCTCAACTAGGTACCAGGACAACACAGAAAATGACTAACCATATCAATAGACCTCCTAAGTGGAAAGTAGCAATATAAAAAGAGATCGAGGTTTTGCAAGCAAATGTATAAGTTTTCGATGAGCTGATACGAGCTCAAACAAATAGCTTCCATTAAATTTGATACCGACACTACCATCAAGGAGCTTGGCCCACAAGAAAGTTATAAATATCTGGGGATAAAGGAAGAAGATGGTATATAACATGCTTTTATGAAGGAAAATATAAGAAAGCAGTATTACAGGAGAATAAGACTCATACTAAAAATTGAAATGAACTCCAAAAATCTCATCGAAGCCATTAACACTCGAGCACCTCCAGTAGTCCAATATAGTTTTAAGATCATTAACTGGAAGCTTACAGAGCTCCAACGCCTGGACAGGAAGACAAGAAAACTACTAACTTCTAAGAACTTGCGCCACTCAAAAATCAGACGTTGATCGTCTGTACCTACCTACAAGTAATGGGGAAGTGGAATGATGCAGGTAGAACTGTGCTATAAGACCTCCACAATAGCAATGAAAACGTACTTATGTGGTACAGACCTGAAGAGCTGCGGAGACAGTATATACTTATGGTCAACCCAATGAAAGACTTTTGACTGATCTAAATTGGTCACATGCTAAGTTTCCTAACTACCCTATCCACAATGTAGCGCATGAAGTGGATGTTGTTGTAGATGGACCAGTTTGCGTCACCAACCAGTATCTCGACGACGAGCGCCAACCTCTTCACTAATACTTTGGCCAAAATGTTCATGTCTGCATTAAGCAGAGGGGTGGGACTAATATCATTTAATAGCTCCCCCCTTTTTTTCATCCTTTCTCAGCACTAGCACTGATCCTCGGCCCACAGATTTGGGAATTCTCTCATTCTGTCGCCAGTTGCAGTAGATATCTGCCAAGAGGCCTGGAAACAAGTCTGGCATAAAGCTCCTAGGGCAGACCATCTCATCCCGGTGATTTTTCTCCCCATACAGCCCATTATCTCGTCCCGTATTTCCTAGTTTCGTACACTATGGTACGTTTATCTGTATTGCCTATAATATCAGGATGTGTGTTTATCGAAACACATCATTTGCTTCTTCTTTTTAATATGCTTCTGTTGTCTTTGAGAGATTCTATAGAAATATTAATGAATTCATTTCTATGCTTTGCCATTAAAGCAAAGCTGTTTAATGCTTTGGGGTGTTGTTGTTTCTATCTTTAAGTGTTCAATGTGTTAGCGTTAGTGATAGCAGTGAGAGGTCTTGAATTCACAGGTGTTGCGATGCTAGCAGCGTCCATTAGCTCAATTTCCTTGCACATTTCCTCTTCTTCCTTGCGTTTCATTTCTTCTTTTTCCTTCTGTTGCTCAGCGTTGCACGTACTAGAAATACTTTGGTTGTCCCTCTCTCTGCCTTTTAAGGAGCGGAGAGGTCGGAGACAATTAAGTTTTAAACTCTTTTGGCTGTTTTCCGACAGCAGAGGGGAACGTCAAAAAGAAAGTAAGAGCCGACACTCTTCTCCAAGGACATTTTTTCAAATTTCAAAATTGAAAAATGAGAAATTGAAGAATTTAAATTAAAAATTCGTCCCAAAAGGGCTAAGGTCCAACCTAACCGCTCAGCAAGAGCACAGTCGGTCTGGCCACAGAAATGTGGTAAAACATTTTCAAATACATTATCTGTACAAAGTGAACAAAACCTACATTCACGGACACACATCTTTTCTCTTTAAAATCCACGAGCAGAATACCTATAATAATAATAATAATAATAATAATAATAATAATAATAATAATAATAATAATAATAATAATAATAATAATAATGATGATGATGATGATGATGATAGCAAATATTCTCTTCTCAGTACCACAGATACGATTGTCAGTTGCTTGATCTTAACCAGGTGAGCATGTCCCTTAGTTGCTGACGATATGTGCATCTCTCATTACGAAGATATAAATGTGTTGAGAGGAATTCTTTGGGGTATGAATAATTCACCTATGAAAACATATAGAGGTGTTTCGTTCAACATCCTTAAAAAAAGACTTACTCAGGGACCTTTTGAGTGTAACGAGCTACTCGATCTTAGGAAAATTCTGAGTCCCACCTGCAAGGTCATGCGCTATTTATCGTGATGTGAGAACACCATGTAGCGCACGTATTGTTGTGATCCATTGCCTGGACTACACCTGTCATACGGGAAGCCACGATTGGTATATTGGGTTACTTATATTTGTAGTCCAGTGTCACTTTGATGGCATGCGCTGCTCTCTCACTCAATAATAATAATAATGATAATAATAATAATGATAGGATACAACATACACAAATGAAAGAAAAAATAAAGAAAGAGTACTATAGACGAATTAGATCAATACTAAAAACAGAGCTCAATGCTAAAAACAAGATAATGGGTATCAACACTTTAGCTGTCCCAGTTATAAGCTACAGCTACAACATCCTTAACTGGACACTAAACGAACTATGTAAAATAGACAGGAAAACAAGAAAAATAATGACAGGATATAGGATGCACCACCCAAAATCTGACATAGAAAGGCTATATATACAACGCACAGAAGGTGGCAGGGGTCTTATACAGCTAGAAAACTATTATAAAATAACCACTATAGGACTGCAAAAATACCTACTCCAGAAGCAAGGGAAACTAATACAAATAGCCACAAAACACGAGCAAAACAAAAAACTGTTTGCAGTATTTAAGGAAGCTGACAAATACAAACAAGAAATCAATCTACCTAACAAATACGAAGAAGAAGAAGAAGAAACAACAAAAGCTATAAAACAAATGAAATCCAAACTAAAACTAGAACAGCAACGGACCATGATAAAACGATGGCAAGAAAAGCCCCTACATGGTAAATACTGGGCTAAACTAAATGCGAAAGAAATAGACAGAGAAAAATCCCAGCAATGGCTGAGAAGCTCAGGACTCAAAGCAGAGACTGAAGGATTTTTAATTGCTGCACAAGACCAAAGCCTCCCCACCAGAAATTACCAAAAACACATAATGAAAAGAAATATAACAAGTAACTGTAGAATATGTGGAGATCGACAAGAAATAATAAATCATATTATCTCTGGCTGCCCAGTCCTGGCTAAGAAGGAATATATCCACAGACACGACAGAGCTGGGACCTATATACACTGGAAGCTATGCCAACATTATGGAATAACAACAGAAAAAAGATGGTATAAACACACGCCAGAAAAGGTCACAGAAAACGAGAAAGCAACCATACTCTGGGATATGCCAATACACACAGATAGAGAAATTAAGGCAAATAGACCAGATATAGTTGTCAAAGATCATGAAAAAAAAATGCTTTCTAATTGATGTATCAATACCAGCAGATGACAACGTTTCTCTAAAAGAAATGGAAAAACTTTCAAAATACAAAGACCTGGAAATAGAGATAACTCGAATGTGGAATCTAAAAACAGAAACAATTCCTATCATAGTAGGTGCCTTAGGTATAATAAAAAAATATTCAGACAAATACATAACAAAAATAGCAGGACTTACAAATATATATAACATACAGAAAATTGCACTACTGGGTACTGCACACATCCTACGCAAAACACTTTCAATACAGTAAACATAAGAGCACCACAGCAAACCACAGCACATACCCAAGGCGCATAGAGCTGCGCTCGGTAGTGAAGTGAAAGCACGTTATAAAAATAAAACTACTGAATAATAATAATAATAATAATAATAATAATAATAATAATAATAATAATAATAATAATAATAATAATAATAATAATAATGACATCGGGTCATTTAACATGTGAAAGCGATTAAACACTTCTCCGAAATCTATCCAAAGACATCAAGAATAATGACAACAAATGGAGCCTAAAATAGCTGACAAATTGCTGGACTATATCCGAGTAAGCAGTATTCATAAAAATTTATTTTTATCGTCCGAATGACATGATGTATTTTAATAGTGTGCCATCTCTGTCACTTGCACAACACGTGTAAACACGCTCGCCAGACTGACAAAGTACTGAATTATACCCGAGCAAGTAATACTCATGAAACGTGTAGGACTATATCCGAGTAAAAAATACTAAAATTTGTTTCTATTTTCCAAATGAAATTATGTATTTTAACTGTGTGTCATCTCCATCGCTCGCACCACACGTGTAAACACGCTCACCACATTACGAGACCACCAACACCAGACCATCGCCGTCTCTTACCACCATGCGCAAACAAAGTGAAAAATAAATTAAATAATACACGTATTATTCAACCCAAGGATAAGAATCGGGAAGCATGTGCTTTAAACTTGTTACACAAAAAGTACGAAAAATTACACGTGCAAACCATTTAACACCAGAAATGAACGGACCGGGACCCTATGAAAAGGATGACCATCAAAATAAAGGGACGGATATTATTCCTCATGTCCCGCAAATAAAATCAAACAAGCATAAATGAACAAGCGACGAATATATATCTATCCTACACGCTTATTGTATAGCAGTGCTCTACCCACAGAACGAAAACGCAACAACATATACATCTAAAATCTGGAAGAAAAATAACCTAGATAAGGATTTGGATACAGCAATGAACTCTAATAAACTAGCTAACATACGGAGAAATGTTCTCAGAAGAAAAAAATATGTAAAGAATAGAACACTTAAAAGGAAAAATACATCAAGAGAATACATTAGGAAAATGTAGATAGTAAGCACACAGCAATTCCAAATAATATCATAAGCACCGGGGCTGTAAAACACGAATTGGTTGATAACATGTCTAACAAAAACGGAGTAAACAACGAAAGAGAACTAACCCAGACCATATGAAGGTATAATATTTCTATTCTGTTTTAGTTATATCTCCAACATTGAAACCTACTTGCGTTTCTGTGATGCACAAATACATTCTCACCACCGACGCTTATATGGAAAATTTTGATAATGATTCTAATAAAGATGATAATAGTAATGGTGATAGTAAAAGTAGTGTAAGTATTAGTAATGATGAGGATGCTAATACTAATTATTATAACTAGAGTAACAATGATATTGATGAAGAAGAAAAAAAGGTTAGAAGAAGCAGTGGGTGGGGGAAAGTGCGAGGAGGATGACCATCAGTTGCATATTTTGTACTTGTCTTATTGTTGGTCTGGAGTGAGTATCAGGAAGCTTCCGGTGTTTGTGTATGTTGTAATTCGGTCCAAAATAAACGACGAAACTGGAAAGGCAGATGAAGCAAAACAAGAAAAGATGAAGCAAATTACCAGTAGGGAGTATACTTGGAGAGTGAGAAAAATATTACAGTTGGAGGTGAGTTACAAAATGTTTTAATGAAGTAATAAATTCAAGAGTACAGGTAATGTGATGTTGAGCTGAAACTTGAGACTAGGCAAAAAGTGATATACAAAAAATTGACAGAAAAGCCAGAAACCTGTTGACAGAGTATGAACCTCGCCATTTGAAAGCTAATGTTAATAGGTTTATCTCGAAGAGAGACCAGGTTAGAAGAGACTTAATTTCTGTGATGTGGTGGAAGAGTTGGAAAGAAAAAGCCTACTAAAATATTTACAGAAGAGCAGAGAGAAATTACTGAAGGCAATGAATAAGAACCGGTGATCAAGTGTGGAACAGAAGAAAAAAGACAAGAACGAAATTCAAAGAGAGCATGTTGCACAGATTGAAGAGAAACCTTTAGACGATCATCTTTGGAAACCCACTGAGGATATATGTGGAATAAAAAAACTGGGTGTGGTTGAAAACAAGAGCAATTAAAGAAGGAAACAGTGAGCCTTATTATAATAGCGCAATATCAGTCCTTTAAAACAGACAACCTGAGGAAATATGTGTATGGAGATAAGGTATCGGCAAAATGTAGAGTGTGTGTGGAATTTGGGATGAAACAATGGCACACATTGTTGAAGAATGTCCCAATTTCGTTCTGGGAGAAGATAAGTAATGAAGGCATGGCTAAGTTGTGAAAGTCTTGCACTGAAGTCAGAAACTTAATGATGAAGAGGCCAACTACACCCTGCTACACCCTTCAAATTAGAAATCATTTCCAAAACTTGACCCTATATTAACGGGTACAAAGGATGTTCAATATGTTCTCTCGAAACAGTATACCTCTTAAATAATTTGACAGCCTCCAACAACTACGTAAATTCCAGGAACGAGATTATCTCTCTATGTTCGCATTTTAAGAAATACTTTGCGTCAGAATTTAAAAAGTAGTCACCTGACACATCGTAAACCATTAATATCTCGTTAATATCTTTTTGACATTTGTTTATTATTACGTCGGTTACCACTTCTGTGTTTTTCTTTTTGCTTTCTTCTTTATGAGCATCCCTTGTTCAAACGTCATCTGCTTAAAAAGCAACTGACAAAAATAATTTTTCACATCTTGAGAAATGGCGAAATAAGTTAATATATTGGTCAGGAGGCTCTGGGCATTTGCATTTCACAACATTTGAGATTTTCATTATAACATCTTTTCTTTCTTAGCTGATTGAGAGCTATTCTACATATATATAGCCTGCTCGCCTTGCCGGGCGGTGGGATAAAATATTGATAGAAGGTTAAAATAGTGCGAAGCACATAGGGGTCAGAGATGTATAAAAATATCCAAGAATTTGGTCAATATCGTGATGCCGTGATATATACATATAAACATAAAGAGAGAGAAAAAGACTAGACATACGTGGGTACATCTATGCATATGACCAATGCAATAGAATTCAGTCCGTAAAGAAATGTAATGAAATACGTCAGACATTTTTCATGATACTAACAATTCCGAATACTACGCTATAATATTGATTTCTAGCATAGACACAAAGCCAGGCATTCTTAATTGGAAGTGTATAGTCGATTACATCAATCCACCGCATGAGGGATGCTCCATTGATCATTTCTAGAAAGATGAAAGTGCAAGTTGATCCCATCGGTATTTGATGACAATATATAAAAGATTATTAAACACAGCACGGTAATTTGCCTGAGACTCAATAAATACTTATAATAAAAATCTAATTATACGATGATAATTTAAATAACTGATGCAATACATACATATATATATATATATATATATACATATAATATGTATTGGTAACTTGAATACAAAGGTATAAACGCTCAAGGCCACACATTCTGGGGAAAGCTGTACAGTTCTTTATATACGAATAACTGATCATTAATTAATCCGGCCCAAAATGATGAAATGCAAAAATTGAGTCCGTAAGTATTTGAACTCCGGGGCTCTGAGAATTCTTCCACTTTCCCGCATTATTAACAGCGGGCGTTGAGATTTCGTCAGAGATCAGAAAAAAAAAACATATTGTGGTATTTAATTAAGGCGCTTTACATTCTGTGTTCAAATGCTGCCGAAACTTTTGATTGCCTTTAATTCTTCTGGAAGAATCAGTCGAATAATGAGATTGATTTATACAACTACACCCTTCCCCATAAGACATAAAATGATAAGAATCAGTATTGATTACTTTGTCGAATGTAGGCACAATTTCTGGAATTTGGATGAGAAGTTTAGCCTGTTAAATTGTATTTGGTTCTTGACTGGTCCATTATTTATATGCTCTGGGGGAATGAAAGGCCAAGTTTGTACAGGATTTGAACTCAGATTGTAGAAATATGTCAAGTGACACAATGCATCTGCTGACTATCGAAAGATACTGCCAAACCATGGCCTCAAAGAAGCCAATGTTAATATATAAAGCAAGCGTGAGAGAAAGGGAAAATAATAGTTTTGTATATATATGTATGGCATAACTGAATTAAGAATGATGCACCTTATCGTATATCACTTTTCCAATCTTTTGAAAGGTTTCCCACAAGGATCAGCTTTTAGCCATAAGCAAAGGTGATGAGAAATTTCCAGTGACACAGAAGCATTAAATGATTTCTTTCCAGCGGATGATACAGGATAGATTTAACAGAAAACGATACAATCAATTTCCTGACTAACACTCTACTGCCTGATAAATTGCAGTTATTTTCTTTTAGAGCCACAATCAACATGCACCATAGAATTTTACTTGACATTTAGCATGGAATATAGCATGGCTATAGGCGGTCAGCAGAATAGCAGCTACATTGGCCCGACATCACACCCTACAAACTTATAAAATACATACAAACTTATAAAATATAATAAAAGGCGGCGAGCTGCCAGGAACGTTAGCACGCCGGGCGAAATGCTTAGCGGTATTTCGTCCTTTCGGGGTCGATTAAATAAGTACCAATTACGCACTGGGGTCGGTATAATCGACTTAATCCGTTTGTCTGTCTTTGTTTGTCCCCTCTGTGTATAGCCCCTTGTGGGTAGTAAAGAAATAGGTATTTCACCCGTCTTTACATTCTGAGTTCAAATTCCGCCGAGGTCGACTTTACCTTTCATCCTTTCGGGGTCGATTAAATAAGTACCAGTAACGCACTGAGGTCGATATAATCGACTTAATCCATTTGTCTGCCCTTGTTTGTCCCCTCTGTGTGTAGCCTCTTGTGGGCAGTAAAAAATAAGAAACTTATAAAATATATGTGCGTGCATTGAAAACTGCAGTCTTTAATGCACTTTGCCAAGCGAAAGCATGAGATAGTCACAGGTTCAGTGCTTTTGAGATTGGTCCTCTGTGATTATCCAAATGATCTGGGGTGACATAACGATGAGAGAAACATAAGAGTAATACAAAACAAAATGGGAACCTCAGTATGGTTTAACGGACTAATAGAATTAGTAGGAGTATCTGTCTCAAATCATATCCTATACCCTTTAAAAATAGAACACTGTAACAACAAAATCTAGGAATGTAATTTGCCTCGTAAACATACCAATAAGGGATCTCGTTCTTCCAGACTGTTTCTTCTAAAGCTTCATGATAATCCATCGTGCCTTTTCTTCATTAAGAATCTCCTTCGGTTTATTCTTCACAGTAAGTGTTCTGGTTTATTCTGCTATGTCACATCGATCAATAATGCGTAAAGACGGGTGACACAGTATTATCAGTTATACAAACATGAAAATGGATCACAACGTTTCGAATGATTTAACACACACGCCTGCTTCTTTTTCTCCTCTGTTTCTCTATAATTGTCTGTGGTATATTTATACCTATAACGATATTTTTCGACTATATAACACATACACACATACACATACACGCGCGCACGCACGCACACACACACACACACACACACACACATATATATATATATATATATATATATATATATATATATATATATATATATATATATATACATACATACTGAGAGAAAGAGGTACTTATGCGTTTATTTGTTTGTCTGAAGTTGTACTGGATATCTTTTTTCTCACACTAAAGGTGTATATATATATATATATATATATGTGTGTGTGTGTGTGTGTGTGTGTGTGTGTGTGTGTGTGTGCGTGTATGTGTATTTGTGTGTGTGTGTATGTGTTATATAGTTGAAAAATATCGTTATAGGGATAAATATACCACAAACAATTATAGAGAAACAGAGGAGAAAAAGAAGCAGGCGTGTATATATATATATATATATATATATATATATATATATATATATATATATTCCTTTATTCTTTTATATGTTTCGGCATTGAGGTTACGGCTATTCTTGGGCACCGCCAGTGAATTTGAAGTTGCATCGGCAGGGAATCGAACGCGGACTGACCGCGTGGCAGGCGAGCATTCTACCACTGAGTATCATATCTACATATATTATATATTTTACATATTCATAAATGTATGCGTGTGTTTGGAAAAGGTTAATGCACTTTGAGCCCTTATTATTTTCATATATATAGTTGTGTTTGTATGTATACAAGTGTGTGCGTGTTTATGTGTGCGTGTACGTTTTATTTTCACTTGTCTTCTCTATCATTCATAGATTCAATAATATCTGAACACAATGGAGCATTTCTTGCTCTCACACAACCAACACATGCCTTTTACTCTCCTCTTCGTGACACATATCTATCAATCCCAATCTATATACCATCTTTTCTATCCAGAACACATGCTATATTCAAATTCCTCTCCGAAAGAAATATGATGACAGTACATTTGTGGCTTCCAGCCATTCGTCTGCCTGTCTGTTTCACCTGTGTATAAGTTACGAAGACTTCCATTTACTATGATATATTCCATCCCATCTCCACTCGTACAAATACTTCTATTAACTGTACTTCAAACACTTCTAGCTTCCAGCAGACCCTCAACCATATCGCTCCCGCTTCAACACCTACGTCATTCTCTTCTGCTAAGATGTAGTCCCACTCTTCGCTACCTTCTTTCTGTCGTCCATGTGTGAGACATATTTGTTACCACAAAACTCTCTAGAGTTTTCCAGCATCTCACAAATTTATCTCGGAAATATTGCCTTGGATTATTTGAAATATATACCTGAATTCACAGAACAAAAAAAAGACTGAGAGGAAACAACAACCATTCCGATAGGAAACCGAAATAAACATAGTTGAATGTAGTACAAATGTTATCCAGTATTTTAATTAAGAAAGTTTTTTTAAATGCTGAGTTAAAGCTATTTGTTTCATTCTGATAGTTAACGTTTCAGATGTTATCGAAGTATATTACTGCCTTATTTTCATTCGGTACCTTAAAATAATAATTTCTGTTGTTAAAACAACGCTCTCCAAATCTTTCTTAACTGAACATGACAGCTTAAATCACTAGTTTGCAAAGTGACAAACACCATGCCCATAAAATATTAATGTTAATGTAATATGTTTTACCCTTTCTTTTTCATTGATAAGAAGAAAAATTAGAGTTTAGCTCCATATAATTTTTCTGTCTTTATCAGAGTTCTGGACAAGTTTAAATAGCTTAAAACCATTTCATTTTTTTAAACATATCAATTAGCCCGTCTCGTATCTAATCCTCACAGTTGCGCTAGGGAACAATCTCCATTAATTTAAATGACAAGCAAATTAAAATGAAACTAATATCGTTTTAGTCATTGAAAAAAACCACAACTAAAAGCAGTCTTAAGTACAATTTAAAGCATTGCAGAGAATCAGTTAAAGGACAACATAGCTTCAAATTATATGATAAATATAGGTGGTGGTACAATACTAGACATTGTTTAGCTGCACTGCTGCAAAATATTTGGCGGTATTTAATTATATTCAAATTCCGCCGAGGTTGTGAACAAGCTTACCTCCCAGCTTTGGAAAGGTGTTAAAATATCTACCACTGACGATATAGTCAAGCTTTACATTTCCCAATGGATTTGCATGGTGATAAAGTTTTTAAAAATTCATTAATATTCATTTCTAATCGTGGCGCACTGACTGAAATTTTATGAACAGATAATAGTCGTTACTAAACTTAAGCTTGATTCTGTCAAGGAATGAAAAGCAAACCAGAGACTTAAAGTCAAAACATACAGCAACGTAAATTATTTGAAGTTATAAAAATTCTGTTATTGCGCCGCTCTATTGAAATCATTAGTAATGTTCTAAATGTAGGCACGAGATAGTAAATTTTGAAGAGTTAGTTCATACTATTAATCCCAGTACTCAACTAGTAATATAAAATATATCATATTCATCCTCCAGGGTCGATAAAATATCGACCCTGGAGAATGAAAGATGAAGTTGCCCTCGGTAGGTTTGGGAACTCAGAACTTAAATTATCTTAACACATAACGCACGAGTTTTACTATTCAGTCATTCCACTCCAATTTTGCATTCTTTAAAAGCAAATGCGGTGGAATATTCTAAAGAATAAGACAAAATTCTGTGTTCATATTCTGCAGTGATTCACTAACGTTTTAACTGTTCAGGGCTGCTATGAAGCCTAATCACTTGTGAGCTGATTTGACTACATGCAACAGCTCAACTTTGAGGCATTGCGCCTATGTTATATATTATATACATGCCACAGCAGCATGAAAAACATGAAATCATTAATATGTTTCTATACAAAATAGAAGAGAATGTAGTTAAGAGATTGAGGATACTTTCAAAATTATCCAGGATATCAAGATGAAGTGATTGCTGAACAACTAACAAATTGTATTCGTTGAGTTTCACTCAAGAAGATAGTAGATATTAAGATGTTATCAAAATATCTTGCAACATTATCCAATTTAGATATATAACAGCGCTGTTGCTATAACAAGAGATATTTCATAATTCTCAACAGAAAATACACTAACAAAACAATAACATAATCTAATAAATTCAATAGTTGTTGCCACGGTTTAGACGAAATTCAACCCTGTTCGAGCGGACCTCTACAGCTTTGGTCATCCTGTTTTTATCGTCCATACGCAGTGTATGTAGAAGTACATTAAACAGTGCGTCTTTTTTAAAGTCTTTAGGGTCTTAGTTGCGAAGGATTTGGCTGCCATTTATGACAAGGAGAGCAACACCTACAGAAGCTTCTTCGTTAGATGACATGAAAACGAGTACAAAAATATATTCTCAACATAAAAAACAAAACTTTTAGCATCTAAGTATAATAAAAACATCCTCATAAAGAAATAACTGAGATAAAATTTTAGTACTGGTCAAGCGTTTTGAGTGGTTGGCTGGAGAAATTAGTATTTGACACATGTTACCATTTCAGAAGTATGAATTCTGAATGTGAAAAAACTTTACTAAGTAGTATATACCGTGTATCTATATGAATAAAAAGACCTCGCCTAACAATAATGAATCAAAAACATTAAAAAATCTAAAACACTGAGTTCCTCTTTCACCTTAAAAGAAACTTCACCCTCCCTTCTATTTCTTTGTAAACTCACTCGAAACATTGAAGCGTTGAATGAATGACATATTTTCATTTATCAAAGTCGTATTGCTCAGCTCGAATGCAACACTTCTCAGATCAACCTACCATTGGTGATATATGCATTTTAGTAGATTAGAAGAATATTTAGATTTCAAAGAAGTAACTAGCATATACTTTTTCTTGGATGTAAAAAAAAAAAAAAGCATTTTTATTTTCTTTTAGTTAAATATGGAATATAGCTGAGATACTACTCCTCAAGGTGTTCAATTGCATTACAAACAAGAAATAAATGAAAGACAAAAAGAACATTTTATTTGTAGTTGAATTACTTGAAAAGAGCAGCATGAGCTCCAATAAATCAGTCCAACTTAAGAACAGGTTTAAATAATGCCTCGACTGAAAAAAAAAAGAAAAAAAAATATTTTGATGAATTGTAATTTTTCTTGGTCACCAATAGTTTTACCTTTTTTGTAAAGAATCCGCATTTTGATTTTGCAAATACCCGAAGGTGTAAATAAGCAATGTTGTCAATTTGAATTGAAAATTCGTGCGTATATATTATATATATATATATATATATATATATATATATTTATAGATCGATAGATAGATAGATAGATAGATATACACTCATATATAAATAAATAAATGCACACATACACACACACATATATATACATACATACATACATACATACATATACATATATAAATATAAATATAAATATATATATATATATATATATATATATATATATATATATATATATATATATATATATATATGGATGTGTGAATGTGTATATCTGCATGTAAGTATACATGCAGAAAGAACAATTTACCAGTTGGAAGATGAAGGCAAGAGACAGATAGGGAAGTAAGATAGTGACGTGCTAAGATATGACAAATATCTTAGAGAAAGAGTGGGAAGAATTGATGTGCTTTTGCTAATTGATTGTGAGTGGTAAAACGTCTTCTGCATTTAAATTAATCATTATCTCGGGAATACTGAAAATATGGTGTAAAATAGTGCTCTTCTATATAATAAATTATGCTTAAGACCAAATCGATGTAATTATTCTCTTTATATTGCCACAGCTGTATTTGAATACCATCTATTTCGAGAGGCTTCTTTAAGATCATTTACATATCTTACACCGCTGACTGCATGGCGTTGTAGTTCTGACGTGCAACACGCAATCAGGTGATTCGAAGATCCGTTTTATTTTAAAGTATTTTGATGACTTGCCTTCAACTAGGGCCTCGGAGTTAAACATGGGTGCCATTGTAGCAGACTCTTGAGATCACTGGATAGAATGCCTTGTGATATTTTTCTGAATCATGGCTCTGATATCAAATCCCTCCGATGTTAAATTTGCATTTCGTTTTTCTCAGAATTGATAAAAGGTACCTATTCAAGGCGGTAGATGTGATGGACGAACTGGCTTTCGGCATTTTTTCCTTCCAGCTTTTTTGCGTTCTGAGTTCAAATCCCAACATGGTCAACTTTGATGGGCTTAATCCATCATTCAGGTTAACCCCAACACCCCTACTTTGGGTATCTTTTGCAAGGCCCATTCTATTCCAATTATTCGACACAGGACTGTCTTAGAGTTGAGGATAACTTCTTCTCCTTCAACTCCCACTTATCACGGATGTCCTTTAAGGAATAGTAACTGAGTTCCTTCCTTATTAAACAAACATAATGAAATAAAACCAATGAAAGCCTCACAGAGAAAATTATTCAGAGAACTATTTTGAAGGACTGCAGTTGTTCATGCGTGTTAGGCTTGATCAATCATTCTATTAAACAGCATTTCCTGGTATCTGAATCCCATTATTTGAAGCTCTTAGCTGCACCATTCACATGCTTCCTCCGTTTGATAATAGCTCAATATTTTGAGCTGCTCTTTTCAACTACAGCAACTAAACCAGTGCAATATACACGTAGCAAGACATGTTGTTTTATGTAATTATATGTTATGGACCTAATTATGAATGTTCGGGATTGACCTCTCATATGCACGCTTTTCATTTTCCTCCCCAGTCACAGAGGTTTTGCAAATGTTGTGTCCGCTACATTTTTATCTTCAAGTTAAGACATATAAATATATACCTGCTGTATTTGATCTACATTTAATAGCTTCAGAAATATTCAGAGGTCAGCAGACAAGATATACATATATGTGTATATGCATGGGGGAGTGTATAGAGAGAGAGGTGGGAGAGTTCTAACAAGCGGATGTTAGGATCGCTATAGCTTAACCGAATCATAACATGTGCGTCTGTCTGTATCCGTGTGTGCGTGTTTTTATTGACATAGATTTAGTTATATAGATATATAGATATACATGCATATGAGTAAATATATAATATACATTATATTATATACACAAACACGCACACACAGACACTTACTCATACATACATAGCGCATTTCCATACTATACATAAATGATGGCGTCTGAACAATTTCTCTCTGGAATACTAAAAGATAGGAAATATGATAAAATTTATTATTAATTTAATCATTTGGAAATTTAAACTTCAAACGAAATATTCGATGTTGTATTTTTCTGGCTATGATGTTTTTTCAGAACAGAATTTCGGGGCAGGAAAATACTTCGATTTGACATATATCTTTGCTATAATTATTTCTAGCTGAAAAATGTATACCAGATAACATTAACAATGACAATGCAGATATATTTGCATTATAATAACATATTATGGCGGTTAATCTTAAATCAATTATTTGATATTTTTCTTATCGTTTAGTCAGGTAACAAACTGTGCCTCAGATGCTTTACAGAGCCTCGGAGACTAGTGGGAGAGAGGAAGGAAGATATCGCCATACAAGACGCCTTCCCCCACGACTTACAGAAAATGGGCTCAATTAAACACACGTGAGAGCGCAGGCGCTTGGGTTAAACCGGTTGACGGGTTAAGTTCAAATTCCACAGCAGGTATTGAACACACTGCCACAAATACTGCAAGGCATCTGAGCCGATATTCGTGCAGTTTCGGCAATTCACAGCCTTGGACTGCTACCTAATTACCAACCCCCGAAAGGATGCAAGGCAAAGGTGACGTTGAAGGAAATTGAACTCAAAGCCAACCATTATACCTGACGTTCTCCTGACATTACCAATTCATTTATTACTACGATAAACCAGGAAACCGTTTAAAGAGTGTTATAAAAGATATTGCAGGACGGGTGGGCATACATACACACATTTTCTGACGGAATAATGACATTTTATACATAAATAACTCGATATTGATCTATGAATATTTGAGAGATTGCAGCAAGAGCACTAAGACTACGTAAAAAACAATTTTCACATCACAGCTGCGATCAAAAGTTTCACCTGCACAATGGGAACGTATCAGTTTCTAGTGCAAGGGTCAGTAGGTTATCGTTTTATTATGGTACGTTGAATTTTGCTTAAGCGACAGCTTAAAGAAAATCTAGTCCTCAAAGCACCCGCAGAGTGTTGCGTGCCCAGCTTTCTTTTCGTCTCTATTTTCTCAATTTTTCTGTGGAAGTACTTCAAACCTTTCTTGCTTGAGCACGTCTGGCAACTGGGTCTTTTGTCTTGCGTCAACAGGTTGACTCTCGACTTTATGCTTCCATATGCACGGTGACAGTCAGAAATGAACACAGTGCCGTTCATCTAGATGTTCTTCCTACTGATCATTTTAGAACATGGAAAAATATCCCCCGTATTAAAAATCAAAGCATGCCTGTTTCTTCATTGTTATATCCTTAATGGATTCCTCAGCCATAGAGAATTTGTGCTATGAAACATGTTACCAACGCATTAATTAATATATTTATTTACCTAGAGGGAGCTAACTCACTTCGTTTCTCTCTGGCTTGTTACATTACCAAAACTACGGATGTCAATTATTTTTCTCGGGGTTACTAAACTCGTTTTAGCAAGCCTGTCACTGCTCTTTGGAAAGCCATATCAAACTTTGAGCCAAAGAATATTACATATCTTAGAAAAATATGTTTACACGCCCAAGATAATAGGGAGTTCATTCAGCCGTCCCAAAACGCTTTGCCACTAAATTAAAAAGAATAAAGGTTTGTTTTTTAAGTGTGGTAATATTTCAATCCTTCGAATAATTAGACGATCCACTCATTACAAACAATAACAAGAA
Organism: Octopus bimaculoides; assembly: GCF_046866305.1. Taxonomy (NCBI): domain Eukaryota; kingdom Metazoa; phylum Mollusca; class Cephalopoda; order Octopoda; family Octopodidae; genus Octopus; species Octopus bimaculoides. The sequence goes on from NC_142933.1 coordinate 19,969,582, forward strand.
TAGCTAGAAATACAGCAGCTACAAAAACAAAAACAAAAAACAACGAATATCACCTCCACAGAAAAGGTCACATAAAACGAGAAAGCAACCATACTCTGGGATATGCCAATACACTGACAGAGAAATTAAGGTAAATAGGCCAGATATAGTTGTCAGAGATCATGAAGGAAAAAATGCTTTCTAATTGATATATCAACACTAGCAAATGAAATTTGAACTCAGCTTTGAAAGTCAGAATAAACGCCGCTAAGCACTATTTCTGCTCCGTAATAATAATAATAATAATAATAATAATAATAATAATAATAATAATAATAATAATAATAATAATAATATAACCAACATCACACTGAAAAATAAGTCACATGTCATTGAAACATACCCTATATTCATAAGAATCGGAATTTACAAGGTACTCGTTGTCAACCTTGCTTTTCTGATTGCTTTGCTCCCATTAACAACCCTGTTAAATGAAACCACCATGGGTTACAATGCTATGGAAAAACAACAAAATCATCTATAACTTGGCCACTTAAAAGTCTTCAATAGTTGGTGAGTGTTTAAGTGTTCTCTCTCATTATTCGACCATGCAAACAGCTCTTCTACCACAAGAACACTCTTAAACGTCGATGGAAATTCGACTTAAGCAACTTCAAAGTAAGCGACTTTGCGAATGCATAGTTTCTTAATTTCTTCTAGATGTGCGAACACGCAAACATTCTACTTTCCTATAACTTTAGAAAAAAATTACTATCTACAATTTACTGTGATTATTTCATTTTAGATCTCGTATTATTCGAATATTCAAACACCTCTCTTATCTCTATGAAACTCTACAACACCTCTGGCTATCTAATGTAAGCAGCTTCGAAATAAGCGAATTTCTGTGAGAACATAATTTCTAAATATCTTCAAGATTTTAGGACAAGCAAAACATTCCTGTTTCATACTCACAAGCTGAAGAGCCTCCAATATTCAAAAGGCAGAACACTTTGTTATAACAAGCAGTTATAACAAATGCAGACGATAAGCGATGGTCGTATTAACAAACTGCTCCGCTACGAAAACTGTAATGCGCAGTACAACTTCATTTAAAAGTGAACACATATCAACGGTAATTAAAACATAATTAGATCAGTCTCCTCAAAATCTACTAAGACATTCATTAAGCATCGTAGTAGTAACTCGTACTGCTCTAACCCCATATCTTGGCCTTTGCTGACCACATGTTTGCTGATTGCCGGCGTACATCTATTGAATTTATTTATAGACTAATGATATCTGCTTGTCTTTCTTTCTCCTCCAAAGTTAAGCTTGCAGCCTTCACTTGGCCAATCTCCATCAACAACATCAACAAGTCAGAGTCAGAAAATGACAACAACAATCCTTTCTCTTAAAGGCACAAGGCCTGAAATTTGTGGGGGGGGGGGAGGATAAGTCGAGTGCGTCGACTCCAGTACTCAACTGGTACTTATTTCAGCAACCCCGAAAGGATGTAAGTTAAAGTTGACCTCGGCGCAATTTGAACTCAGTACGCAAAGACGGACGAAAGGCCGCTGAGCATTTTGCCTGGCGTGCTAAAGATTCCGCCATCTCACCGCCTAAACAACAGCAACAATAACAATAGTAATGCTGCTGCTGCTGATGATGATGATGATGATGATGATGATGAGGAGGAGGAGGAGGAGGAGGAGGAGGAGGAGGAGGAGGAGGAGGAGGAGGAGGAGGAGGAGGAGGAGGAGGAGGAGGAGGAGGAGGAAGAAGATGATGACGATGATGGTAGTAAAATGAAACTAAACAAAGTGAAACAATAAACGTTTGAACTTGTTAACGATACAAAATCTTACAATAGCATCAGTGAGATATATAAAACCATTAAGAAAACAACAAATAGTGACGAAAGTCGGACTGCTATTTACTGAGTAAACAGGCCTGAGGTCAAAAATAATATGGATGCCTACGTACATGCAAACCCACACACATACAAACACGCATGTGTGGATAATGTGTGTGTGTGTGTGAATTCATTTATTCTTTTATTCGCTTCAACCATGCGGTTGTGGTCATGCTGGGGCCCCATAGTATATATATATATATATATCCTTTAATTTAGTTTACGGGAAACGCTTAAGGGAAAGGTTTTAAATATGCATATAAAAGCCCCTATTCCATTATGCCAGCTACAGCCAAATGATGCCAACAGGCGATAAAAGATTTTGGGGTTGCACCGAGCCGTGCCGATATAATGTAGCATAAATATAGTTATAACAATAATAGTCCTTAGATAGAATTCATAAATATTTCAATGCATTGCTACGCACGTTTTCCGAAATTGCTTTCTTAAAATCATAGTCCGTATTCGTTGGATGATTAAAGTGCAGTCTGTAGTTCCCATGGACATCGGGTAGATCATATTCAAGCATTCATTTCTGCGAACGAAATAACATTAATGGACGTTTACTAAGGATTGTTATTCTTTTACTTTTTCAGCCATTTGAATGTGATGCTCAAGCACCGCCTTAAAGGGGTACAAATCGACCCACAAATCGACCCCAAGTCGTACAAATCGACCCACGGCTTATTTTCGAAGCCTAGAACTTATTCTATCAAGAGATTTAATTTGCCAAATCATGGAAAATTGGAAAGCAGATCTTTACTCGGGTGATACAGCCTAAAGGAAAGTTAATATCAAGAGAGGAATACCGGGAATATTTTGCACCCTCACAACAACAGAAAAGAACACACAGTGCTGCACATACACCAGCAACACGGAAATGTAGCAGATTATGGTGAGAAGAAGAAGAAGAAGAAGAAGAAGAAGAAGAAGAAGAAGAAGAAGAAGAAGAAGAAGAAGAAGAAGAAGAAGAAGAAGAAGAAGAAGAAGAAGAAGAAGAAGAAGAAGAAGAAGAAGCTGAAGCTGCCATAAGGAGTCAGGAGAGGAATGCAATACGGCACTATGTGTATGTTTTCGTATATATTGTGTTCTAAAACAGCAGCACGTGTATTTGTTGGAAAGAATAGGATTCTGATCTAAATCTCTAATTTAGGAAACTTCAATTTAAACAAGCCAAAATACTTAAGATGCATAAACGAACGGTACAAAAATTACAAACATTGAAATATCATTAAAGCCTTAAACATTGAAAATCTAAAGGAAAATATAAAACTAGTGTATGAGAATCAAAATAACTAGCCCCAGGAAATAAATATCCTAAATTATCTACAGAATATTATTAACAACAGAAAATGAAGAAATACACAAAGGAATGTATAAAGAATAGCGACAGGAAATATTCAACATTACAGCATTCTAAAAATAAATATTGGGTTGGTGCATAATTATTGCAGCTTTTTCTTAACAAATTTTATTCAACAAAAACAATAAGAACATGTAGCAAGAACATCCTTGAATGATTATTCCGGAACATATTCACCATTTACTTCAATTACTGCTTCCCATTTGCTTGGCAGATGGTCAGACCGTCATTTAAAGATGTTTTTGTTAACTAATGTTATTGTTCTTTTGTAGAATAAAATGTGTCGTAAGAAAGCCGCAATAATTATGCACCAACCCAATAATTTGAAAGTGACATTATTCTAAAGGTGAAAACAGTTAACGAATTTCAATCGATTTTAGATCATTTTATGAACCAATGAAAAACTTTCCCAAAATTTAAGCCGAACGATTTCTTAGCAGCAACATTGTAAACTTCAACTTTATCATCAAAGACGAAATAAAAGTTTACGCTAAGTTCAACGTCGCCAAATTTAATCATATAACAAAATCAGCAAAAACACTGGACACAAAAGCATTGCCTCAAAATTTCTCATTTAGAAAGCGCTACATCTAATAAAATAACATGGAATGTAAAGAACTAAAAGAATGTATCTTTCAATTTTTGATGAAATCAATAAATAAAACCATAAACGAGATGAGGATGAAAGAAAGATAAATATCACACAAATACAAAATAGCGAAACCAAAAACATAAAAAGAAATGTAAAACATGGAAAAAATGTGCTCGCTAAATTGCAGATAATCTTTATGAAAAGTGTCTGCGATTCTTTGAATGAAATAAGATTATTCGACGCCAACTCAAAATGAATTTAACAAGTAGACAAGTAGACTAGGTCAAAACAAAACGCTTATTACTACAGTGCAAGTTACAGGAAGAAATAGAATAGTTAGTGTATGGACAACGATGAGTTCATCGAAGATAAGAACTTTTGTAACTGTTGAACAATTATAAGAGGTCATATAAACACAACCAGGTGCATGGCTGCTAGCTGCTCCTAGTATTTCAACCACTGGAAAAGATCAACAAATTAAATATTTCCAAGCGAAACTTTACTCATACGCAAATGAGCCACTGAGATAGAACATATATGGCCATTGAAGAAAATCGTAGACTAGTCCCACTTAAATCACATGCTACAATCTTAGAAAATGGAAACTTATTTGTTCGATAAATTAGTTCTAAATACAATACACCAGGATGGAAATGGTTTAAATACCATTGATTACAACGCTGATCGTTCAGTGCTAGTAAGAACCAAAAGAACATCAACGAAAATGGACCCGTTATATAACACAATCCGGTATATGCCACGTCTGAATAAAAGACAAAATTACCATAGAAAACCATTGATTATAGTCTACTAGATCGTTGTTCTTCTGGAGTTAAGCAGGAACGACGACGATTGCAACAGCATGTATGAATAATGAAATTATATATTAAACATATAACTGTCTCCATGCTAAGAAACTTAATTCCTGTCACTTAATTCAATGTGAAACTAAATTGTCAAGTAACAACATACCCTGTTAAAACTAAGGTATTAATCGTGTATAATAAGAATATTGAATTACAGTATTCATGCATATTTACCAACACATGTGTATGTGTAACAGTGAGAGATTTGCTCAGTAAAACTGTAATAATGGCCTATTCATGCACGATCTATAAATCAATAGGAAACGCTAGATGGACAACAAATTTGCCACGATAAAAACCAGTATTTGCAATACTATTTTCAAGTACGTCAACCATATATTTAGAGAGATATACACAGATTTTTCTTTTAAAGTCTCTAATACTTGGGCATAGCTTTTAAGTGTTTTAGTCGATTTTTAGCAATAACAAATCCGGAATATTGTCTATATATATATATATATATATATATATATATATATATATATATATATATATATATATATATATATATATATATATATATATATATATATATATATATATATATATATATATATATATATATATATATATATATATGCGCGAGGCTGTGTGGTAAGAAATTGGCTTCATAACTTTATGCTTCCGGATCGAATCTGACTGCGTGGCACGTTGGGGCGATGTCTTCTATACTTTCGGGTCAACCAAAGCCTTGTGAGTGGATTTGGTAAGTAGAAACTGAAAAAAGCCCGTCGTATATGTGTGTTTTTGAGTGAGAATATATGTGTCTGTGAATGTGCTTATTCCAGTGTTTACACTCACTGGCATAAGATTGTGGTATGGATTCCCAGATATAGAATGTTTTGAGTTCCTGTGCAAAATGTTTCATGCCTTGTTTTTTCCAGTCCATTCATCTACTACAGACTGGTGTTCTGTTCAAGAGGAATGTTAACCCGCCCGCCTCTTTAGCTTAGTGAAATCATTCGAAAGGTACAACAATGCGAAGAAGCGGTGTACAACGACATCCGATAGTGTCCGTATATAAAATGAAGCTGAGTCACATTATTATAAAACATATGATGCTTCACCGGAATCTGTTTTTACACGTTTTCTCATTTGCATGCATCCTTGGGCAACATAAACGGAGTGATTTGCTCAAGAACACTATACATCGTCTGTTTCAGAAATCGAAACTACAATCATAAAATCGTGAGTGGAACATCCTAACTTGTTAGCCGTGTGCTTCCACATATGCAGACACACGCAGACACCTAGTCCACCCCACTCCACACACACATGAAACGTCGTAAGTTTCTCTACTGGCTCTGAATTCTATAGAAAACCTGTAGATATAAACTAGAAAAAAGAAAAACGCAAATGAAAATATCGCACTGCTTAAACAAAAATAAGTCATAATATTGTGTACCGCGGAACGAAATACTGTGTCCTTTCTAGCAATATATACAGACATATATATATGTATATATATATATATGTATATATATATATATGTATATATATATATATATATATATATATATATATATATATATATATATATATATATATATAGATAGATAGATAGATAGATAGATAGATAGATAGATAGATAGATAGATACATACATACATACATACATACATACATACATACATACATACATACATACCGAAAATGGAATTTACGAGATTATTTATTCAAATCCATTACAAGTGTTCCGACACCTAATACCTTTGTACTTTAAAGGGGAGATAATGTACAATTGTCTTGCATCACAGAGCACAGATCACTCGGCAATTTGGATTGGATTAGAACTACAAATACGCTAAATGTCCGATCCTTGATTCTTATCTTGAATTTCTTAATGTAATTTCTATAATGTTGTACTGAGAATCAGTGCATATTTGGGCAACAACAGAAAATTCTCTAAGATTTTATATAATCTAATTTTTTGTATATATTTTACTAATATGGAGCCTACTAACTTGCATCGTTTTTAAGTTACCCATGGAAATAGTACCTACTCTTGTTGAAATGATGTGCTAATTTGTACAGAAGAAACCTAACTAGCCAGTTTCTATGAACAGCTCGGTTACAATATATTTCATCTTCATAGTGTGTGTAAAGTTGTAAGCGTCCCAATATAAAAAAAAATAGAGTAAACAGAGACAGAGTTCCAGAAAGATTAATCAATATATATATATATATATATATATATATATATATATATATTAGAATATACCGTAGATGATATAT
>NC_142933.1:19981531-19984031 GCF_046866305.1 Octopus bimaculoides
CACCACCTCAGCCCAGGTCTTCCTGGGCCTACCTCTTCCACGGGTTCCCTCAACTGTTAGGGTGTGGCACTTTTTCACGCAGCTATCCTCCTCCATTCTCACCACATGTCCATACCAGCGCAATCGTCTCTCTTGCACGCCACAACTGATGCTTCTAATGTTCAGCTTTTCTCTCAAGATACTTACACTCTGACGGGTATTCACATTGACATTACACATCCAACGGAGCATACTGGCTTCATTCCTTGCGAGCTTACGTATGTCCTCAGCAGTTACAGCCCATGTTTCACTGCCATGTAGCATGGTTGTTCGTACGCATGCGTCATACAGTCTGCCTTTTACTCTGAGTGAGAGTCCCTTTGTCGCCAGCAGGGGTAAGAGCTCTCTAAACTTTGCCCAGGCTATTCTTATTCTAGCAGCTACACTTTCAGCGCACCCACCCCCACTACTAACTTGGTCGCCCAGATAGCGGAAGCTATCGACTACCTCTAGTTTTTCACCCTGGAATGAGATAGAAGTTGTTTCCTGTTTGTTTGCAGTCTTTATTGCACCTGAACATCTGCCACAAACAAAAACTAACTTGCTAGTTAACCTGCCTTTGATGTTGCTGCACCTCTTATGTGTCCATAGCTTGCACCGGGTACATCTTATAGAGTTACTACCTACTCCTTTTCTACATACTGAGCAGGGCCATCTACCTGAAGGGGTTTGTGTTTTATCTACCTTCCTACTTATTAGGATTTTGGTTTTAGCTAGGTTGACTCTAAGGCCCTTCAATTCTAGACCTTGCTTCCACACCTGAAACTTCTCCTCTAGTTCTGATAGTGACTCCGCAATTAGGGCAAGGTCATCAGCATAGAGGAGCTCCCAGGGGCAACCTGTCTTGAACTCTTCTGTGATTGCCTGGAGGACTATGGTAAATAATAGGGGGCTGAGGACGGAACCTTGGTGGACCCCTACCTCTACCCGGAATTCATTGCTGTACTCATTTCCAACCCTCACCTTACTGGCCACATCTCTGTACATGGCTCGCACAGCTCTCACTAACCATTCTTCTATCCCAAGTTTCCTCATTGACCACCAGATAAGGGATCGGGGGACCCTGTCAAAGGCTTTCTCCATGTCAACGAAAGCCAGGTACAGAGGTTTATCCTTAGCTAGGTATTTCTCCTGCAACTGTCTCACTAGAAATAAGGCATCAGTAGTGCTTTTACCTGGCACGAACCCAAACTGCATCTCATCTAAATTGATTCGCTCCCTAATTAGTTGGGCTATGACCCTCTCTGTAACTTTCATAACCTGATCTAACAGCTTGATGCCTCTGTAATTATTTGTATCTAAAGCGTCCCCTTTACCTTTGTAGCAGTTGACTATGATGCTGCTACATCAGTCATTGGGTATGACTCCTTCGTGTATCACCTGGTTCGTAATACGGGTGACTAGGCTATAGCCAACACTGCCAGATATTTTGAGCATCTCTGCAGTGATTCCTGATGGGCCGGGGGCTTTCCCGGTCTTCATACTCTTAATTGCTTTATCTACCCTGGTACTATCAACTCGGATAGCTGGTCCCTCTATTGGGTCGACATACGGCAGGCTCTCTTTCTCCCATTCATACTCTTTATTAAGCAATCTATCGTAGTGGCATCTCCAGACCTCTTGTATATATATATATATATATATATATATATATATATATATATATATAATACTATTTTATATTTGCATTTATATATACACACACGCGCGCACACACACATATATATAATATGTCCATATTTGTTGCGTTAATGATTTAATTTATACGAATATGTAAATATGTGTGTGTCTGTGTGTGTGTGTGTGTGTGTGTGTAACATTTTATGTGTACATACATATATAAGCTTGGAGATAAGTACATACGATGATGGATTCCAAGCCAAACTTTATTTTCACCTTTGCTGGTGCAAATGGGTCAAATTGAATACAATATGTAATGTAGAACTTAAATTTATATATATTTTCATTTATTACTAGTAAAGTATAAGTAAATCACTCGCTTAAAATTTCGTGCACATTTTTCGCAAACGTCTTCTATGTACGTTTAACAAATACATGCATCAAAGTCAAGCATTTGGGCCATATATGTACTTAAGATCTGTTAAATAAATAGTTACTTATAAACACACATATACCCACACGCACAGAAACACACATCCACACACAAATATATGTGTGCAGATATATACAAGTGTGTGTGCGGACATGTGCATGTGTGTGTGCACGCACGTATATTTTTGAATACATGTTTATATATATACATTTCGTTTCAGGTAACATTACTTATAACATGGTGTAAGAACTCAATATGCATATGTTTCAGAATAATATGTAACTTGAGTACAGAGAGTAATACAATATACAATAAATGACAAGGGAAGAGGGATTACGAATCCTTGTTTCCTCATCATGTCTTTAATTTCATATACATGTTTGTGCTCTGTGTATGAAGATATATATA
>NC_142933.1:19986531-20004031 GCF_046866305.1 Octopus bimaculoides
ACATGTGTGAAAGACACCGAAGCTTAAAATTCATGTTCTAATCCTTTAAAAACTTCAATGTAAATAAAGAATTATTTAATAATTATATCATAACAGAGCGTTGTATGTTATACATATATATATATATATATATATATATATATATATATATATATATATATAAATACATCGAATTTATAGAACCTGACCCTCCCCGCATTATTGCCGCAATAAGTTTCGGTGTGTGTTTCATTGCAAATTATGGGAATCTATTCCAAATATTTGCAATATTAAACAAAAGATCGTTATTTGTCATTTCTTGCAGACATATCACAATTTATTTTCCAGGTATAGACTTGATAATTTATTTGATTGGTTACCTAATAAATATGCCATACTCTCATTTGTGACCAGATTTTAAAAACGAAATGATTATTTTTTTTATAAACAACAAAACGTCACCAAGATCAGCTTTTTCTGCTCATGAAAGTTGTGCATATAAAACTGATGATATTAATCTGTCAGGTATTTTGAGGTGGGAATAAATGTTTCACTTGCTCGACGCCAATGATAAATAATGAATCATTTCCCAATAGTTTGTTTTTTTCTAAAACTAATCAAATATGAATATATATTTTTCCATTCATATTTAAATGTGCTTGCGAATATTTTTCATTTATATTGCCACAACGTTTTTCTTGTATATTAAATGTCTGTACAATGAAAGCGATAAAGCAAACATTTAATGATTGAAGCAATTTCCGATGCTAGTAAACCACCCCCGCAGTATTTTATGTATTTATAAGAATTGTTCATTCATTTGCAAACAGCAACATTCACCAAGTCAAATATTGTTCCTTAATTTGTTGAGAGCCAATCGTACTTTTTCATAACTTAAAATATATTAGCACCTTCTGAAATATTTTGCAAAGATTTATCATCTTAAAAGTCTACATTGAATGTTTTGTAGATACATTTAAGAGGATGAGACATAGCAACAAGGCATAAATCACATTTTTGTCGTTATCATCTTCACAATATCACATCAGATGACAATGACTTCAGAGAGTACAATACATAAAACATAACTAATATTTATGAACATGAATATATAAAACAATTAATTTTGTAGAATAATACGCTACCATTTTATCATAAGCCAAAGTTGTCATTCATTCTCTTTCGGTCATCTAAGGATATCATCTCCTGATATATGTATCCCATCAGATGTTTTCGACCTCTGTTCTTAGTTGGTACTGCACAGTCATCCACCTAAGGTGCATAATATTTTCCTTGCTATCTATCCTCAAAATATGAGTAAGTGATTCTAGAACATTTTAATTTTTGGCTAGATATTGTGACCATCCATGAACAAGAGATGTTTTCTTTCTGAAAGTGCTTAGCAAACTCATAAGCTAGTCTCACTTTTTTTAGTAACTTCAGTCATAGAAATCAGCGCAATAACCCACAGTAAGGATCAAAACGAATCCCCTTCAAGTATCCCCTTTTACAGTTTTATATTTCTCTATATTTCTCTACCACACTTTCATTCAACATCCTCAATGATATTGCTTCTTCTAAGAAGAAAAAAGTTAATCTCATAGTTACTAGGGATATTCAGGCACTCTAAATGCATTGCATTATCAGATGTTTTCTTTTAGTGTGTCTATCAGCGGTGCTCTTATACGCACACCATTTAATAAGATTCTATGTATATATATATCCTATAAACTGGCAGTTCCGTTGATTTCTTTTTGCATTCATATTTTTTTAAGAAAATATGGATGCAAAAAAGAAAGAAATTGTCAGTAGCCAGCAATTTCCGAAAAAATAGAAGGCGCGTAATAGAATTATGATAATTTTATTGCCTCCCTTTCTTTCACCCTTCTGTATTAACACTGTCTTTCTTTGTCATCCACATTGGTGCAATCTTTCTATAGAGTCAGTAAGAAGCAGGCATGTAAAAGGTTTAAGCCAAAATCATTGAATACCATCGACACCAGAGGCTTCCCAGTTTGATATTTTGAATCATACGTTTCACTTTCCATTCTGTAATATTTATATCATCTTTCTTTGGCTCATTTTCCATTTCATTTTTAAAGTCGCATAACCAACCTTCACTATTCTGCTGGACTGCCTTACCCTAAATGGCCGACCCAACGTTTCTTGCTTCTTCAGCATTTAACAATTGTCTTTGCAGGTGTTCATTATCATTAACGAGATATATGGTAAATTTCATTTTCATTGTTTCAGAGGATGTTTTTCTACTGACACCGATTAATTCTTATATGTAACATTTGTAACCGACATTTCAGGATCTTTTTATATTTCATCACTTCTTTAGCAAGTAGTGATTCCGTGTGTCTAATGTTATAATTTCGTTAAATATCAATCTTATGGCTTTTTTCAATACTATATTTTCAATTATACCTTCTATCCTTCCAAGATATTTATTGAGCTACTTAACGTGCCTCTCAAGTCTCCGCTTCAACCACAAGTCTTTGACCTTTATTCTGTTCTACTTTTAACTCTTAGAATTTCTACAGTAATCAAAGCTTCACAAGGTATAAGGTCATTTACTCTCATATTTTCAACTTTGATTTTCGCTAATTGTTTATCCAGTCTCTATGCAGATTTTCGTAGAATTTTATTTTCCATTCCTTCTCAAAGCTGGTAATCGTATTCTATCCCTATTTCGTCATTCAAACGTGGAAGTAAACTTCAATCTTTATCTCTACTATGACTTTCCTCTAAGAAATAAAACTTATTTTCAAGCTTGCTACATTTTCTTTCTTCTTTGATCTTTCTGTCATTTCGAGTTTAGTTTCCTCTCTTGTGCTATGGTATTATTCTACTGATCTGTGAATTCCTACTATTTCTTGCAGAGACAGCCATTGTTTGTACCTGTGTACAGGTCAACTCTATACATATCTTATGCATTACTCTTCTGTAACTTATATTAACAGCCTCGCTCCTACCTATGATAATTCTGCTGTTACACCTTATAGAAATTGTTGAATCAGACTATTTAGTATCAATAAAGCAGTTGTGAATTAAACTTATATCAGGTATAAGGCGCATGAGTGGCAGTGTGGTAAGTATCTCACTTACCAAACTGATGGTTAGACGTGTCTGTCCCCGTGGTAAGAGTTTTTGCTGTTGTTATTGCTTCGTTGTTGCTGTTTTATTGTTATTGCCTTTTGGATTTGTTACTTTTGAAACAAGGAGTTACCTTTGAACGTTGTTGAACTGTTTTATTCCCCGGTAAGACCGGGGAATAATTTGACACATTCGTAATAAAAAACAAAAAAAAAAAGAAATATTGAACTTTGGCCATTGTGGCTTTTTTCCTTTATGTGTAAATAACTTTTTTTGAATGGTAATAATCTTTTTTGTGCCCCTCCCCCTAACGGGGGTGGGATTTGAACTGTGCTGTGTAGTTTTGAAAATTGTTGTCCTCTTTGAGAGGAAAACGAGTTTTTATAGGTTTCCCAGTTTCCGTGCGGCGTCACCTGTTTGCGACAAGCTGTCTAGGCACGGAAGTGCCGTCTCGTCTACATGTCCGTGATGTGAGCAGGATAGGAAACCGTTTTGCACGTATTCGTGGAGTGCCCGAAGTTATCGGGACTGACTGCTTTTGCCGAACAACTGTTGTCAGTGATGGGAAGAGTACAGCTATCAGCGGAGTCTATCATTGAGATTGTGCCACCTCCTTCCCTTAACAGGGAAAAGAAGGCTTGCTTTTCCTGCGTAGTAGCCATACTGAAAGAAACAGTATGGAAGACGCGTGTAAGAGGCATAGTTACGGATACCTTTGTATCCGGGCTGGTTAACTTTTTTAGTTACCACCTCGGTAGTAAGATCAGGCTGGAGAAGGGGTGTCTGTCACGAGATATGTTTGTGAAAAGATGGAAGCCTGTGGCATGCAAACTGGGTACGTTTGGCACCAGGTAAGTGTGGCTGTACCAAAAAGTAAGGGTTCTACTCAGATACAAAGGTATCCGTAACTATGCCTCTTACACGGGTCTTCCATACTGTTTCTTTCAGTATGGCTACTACGCAGGAAAAGCAAGCCTTCTTTTCCCTGTTAAGGGAAGGAGGTGGCACAATCTCAATGATAGACTCCGCTGATAGCTGTACTCTTCCCATCACTGACAACAGTTTTATGGGTGTAATATTCTTTTATTCTTTTATTTGAACCCGGAACCATGTGGTTGATAGACAAGCTAATTTATTTCATGAAAATTCGATATTAGGGCGTTAGAGAGAGGCAACATACAAGGACAGACAAACATATAGGATGAAGTAGCTTTAAAACGTTTTAAAAATATGATGATAGGTAACAATTTCAATGAGTATTAAGAAAGTTAACAAATTTAATGTTACATTATAGAAGGGCAAAGCACCAAGCCTCCTGAGTAATACAATAACACAAATATCTGTGTCGAAATTGAGGGTTTGGAGTCCTTCTCACAAAACAGTCTTAATCCCACCGGCATTTCGCCGTCTCGGAGTTTTATTTATTATTACTCTCCTATACTTCATTAGTGATAATGTTTTCAAGAGCATTGTTTAATGATGTTTTTCGCATTCAATTTTAAAATTCTCAAATATTTTTTTACCAGTTCCTTCTGTCTTTTCCATACGTTTAATTGTATGGAATTATATGAGTATCCAGCAGTCCCTGATATTCATATGTTTCTTCAACATTCGATGATTTGATATTCTCTGCATTACGTATATTAGATGTATTCCAATATATTTTGTAGTTTTATTTTCTGCTTCATCTCTACCATAGTATTATTTTCCATTCTGAAATTCATTTGAATACGGTTGGTAAATATTCTTACAATTTGCATAAAGAACATGGATCCGTCCCTGTCTTTGTCATTAGACTTTAAATCAATCATAATTCAGTCACAAGTAAGAGGTGATTCACTTTTCTCTTATATTTTCCCCATGAGTACTCTTTGTTAGCTTTTTTGCCATGATCGGTAAAAACATTAGTATTATTACAAAGATGAGGAAAAGGATCCCGCTTTCTGAGATTGTTCTTCTCATCTGTATATTTATTATCTTTCTTCTTCTAATGTTATCTCTAAAATCCAATGCCGTATTATACATTCTTTCAGATGCCTTACTGTTTTTAAACCGTGAAGAGGTCTCGATACCGATTAATCAACGGGCGTGGGTCTAGATCATACTATTTCTCTGCTTTCTATTTGTCAGACTTTCTGTACACTAAACATTGGATGTGTCTAATACAGATTTTGAAAATTATCCCTGTTAGACCGTACCACAAAATTGGTTGACAGGTAATTAGTCGGTAATTTCAGCAGTGATTTCTTTTCAATTTGTCTTTCTTAATTGTAAATATCTTATATATTCATTTCACTTAAATTATCATGTTGATCTATTTTTTATATTGTTATATTTTATATTTTGTTTGTGATTGTTTAAGTGACTTTATACTGTCGTTCTCTCTCTGTTTTTTTTTTCTTTTTCCCCCTCTTCTTAGTTTCCTCTCAAAGTCTTTTTTCTAGTCCTTGTATGTCTCTTCTTTTTTCCTCTTTATTTGTCCTATAATTGTCTTCTCTGTCTCTCCTTCACTTTCCTCGACTCTCTTGTTTCCGTGAAAATTTCCTTTTCAAAATCTTTATTAAATACCTCACCATCTATCCAAATCTAGACATCAGTATGTTGTAACCTAATGCAATAATGTATTCCCTGATGATCAGTTCTCTTCGAGGAGCCAAATGCAGTTAGAACACCAATACAGAATTCCAAGCAACCATAATATTGAAACATACGTAAGAACTAATATAAACTTGTGTTTAACTTAATTTCTCTTACATATGATCCTTATTTCATAACTACTGATGCTACTTAGTATAAGAATTATTCAACCACTATACTAGGAGCAGATAGGAATACAGTACTCTACGTTGAGTTTTAAGCATAACAGCAGCCGTACATGTATCTATACACATGAGCTATACAATACACATATACACACATATATATATGAGATAATCAAGCACATCAGAAAACAGATAAAACGCACAGAACAAGTACAAATATAGAAACAACTCCCTCCCATCAGCCATTGATTGAAAGTCAGTGCAATTTCGTTTTTAAATGATATCGGGAATGATGTCGAGACTATGTAAAGTATATGTATACGAGAATATGCAAATAGATTAAGGGTAACAAATACAGGTTACTCGACCAAACGAATTGTCAGTACATATGACGACGACAAACAGAATATAAGACTAAGTCAGAAGTTTTCTAGAAGAGTGAATGGATTTCGACGGCAGTGAAAAGTATCAAAGCAGTGATGATCACGCATAATGTAGCTCTAAAAGACGTCCACACTTCAGTAAATAGAATGAGGGATATACCAAAGAAAGAGGGGGGAGAGAAAGAGAGAAAGACACGGAGAGAGAAAGAGAACAAACAGAGACAGCAAGAAAGAGAGAGAGAGAGAGAGGGAGAGAGAGAGAGAGAGAGAGAGAGAGAGAGATCGCTGCCACCCAGTACATTCATGAGTGAAAAGCAATGAAGCATGCTTAGGCAGTAGAATTAGAAACATTTGAAAACTGATGAGAATTGAGAGGAAATTTAGAATCGAACAGGAAAGAGGCTAGCTGAAGGAATATAGTAGTCACTGAAAGAATGACGGAATAGATGAAAAGCGAGAATGTAACAGAGATACGTAGGTAGTCATGTAGAATATGAATAGATGACACAGATAGATTAGATAGATGGATAGAGAGAGAGAGAGAGAGAGAGAGAGAGGGGGAGAGAGAGAGGGAGAGAGAGAGAGAGAGGTTAATGGAAATGGAGTCATGAAATAACTGATGGGAATAACGAAAGTAAATTGTTGTAAATAAGTTGTAAATGATTGACTAACTGAAAATGACAAATTGAACACAAAAAGCGAATGAAGCTAGTGATTAAAAGTGAAATTTAAAAAAAGATTCATATGAAACAGAATATATACTAGAAATAAACATTGAAAACCATACCCGCCATTGTTTTGAAGAGCTAAACTATATGGCAAACTCTGTTTATGTTAAATCGTATTGCGGTTATATATTGTCATTATAATTATATAAAGCACAGATATATTACATCAAGTGTAAAATATCAATAATCATATTTAACTTAATAAATGATCTCTATTTAACAAATAACTCTCAGTTTTAAATTATTAGCGAAAAAAATATCTAAAAAGACATATATCATTGCGCTAAGACTTTCTTCATTTTTAGAGCCATTAATGAAATATAAACATGTCACCTTAATATATCGCTATTTACTGTAATGAAACTATCTAATTTAAATGAGGGAGACGGATTGTTTATAAATCAAAACAAGCTGAAATACAAAAACACACATGCAAACATATGCACACAAACACACATATACGTACCTGACTACCGACCTACCTACCTATATGCATATACGTATGTATCTCTCTTTGTCTCTCTATACATACATATATAAATATATATATATATATATATAGTTAGATAGATACGCACACACGCACACACGCAGGCACACACACACACACACACACATATATATATATATATATATATATATATATACATATATATATATATATATATATATATATATATATATATATATATATATATATATAAAATTATTTATATAAAATTATTTATATAAATATATATATATATATATATATATATATATATTATGTAAATTACCTAAACTGGATATCTATATCAGTATTAACTGGATATGTGGATTTTATTTACTCGGAGAGTGAGAAATCATTATGGCCGGTAATTGAAGAATGTATTGATGATATATTTCCAGATGTTACTCTGTCACATTATTCCTTATCAGACTCAACCAGATAATGCATTATAGATTGAAGTCTATTAAGGCGCCTATGCAACTGTGTTTAAAAGGAATTATGTACTTGGATATATACTGTTAAAGAATTACGATTTAATTACATTAGGTAAGGAATATTCAAATCTCTGTAGGCATAAGCGGTCAGGCTGTAGAGAATCTATTTTCAAGAAAAACTATTACAGAGTATATATATAAAATATAAAGTATATTTAGCATTATTTGTGTATAGATTAAGTGCATGTAAAAGACTATAATAAAATCAATATTCATAGTATATATTTAATCTATTGAAAAGAGTGTTCTCATCTTTATATTAATCCGCTAAAAAGAACAAAGTATATTTATATTAATGCTGAAGGATTAGCGGAATATAATTACATGTATCTTAGCATAAATATTATTTTTGGTAAATATATTATTTGATAAGTATGAAGTAGATTTAAGCAATACTTTCGAAAAAAAATACTAGGTTGTGTTATTAGATATATGAATCATATGAAAAGATATTGTACTGTTGATTTCTATTTGTGAAAAGGCAAAACTGTTTTAGAAATATAATATAAGTCCATAAAACTATGGAAAAGTAAGAGCTAGGTTAGATCCTGTGGCATTCCATAAAAATAATTGTTAAATTAGTGTTTGGAAAACATTGTCCAAAGCAATATGTTTAATGTAAAACAGTTTCACTTTTCCGATAAGCATACTTCTACTTATTAATCGAAATATATGTCTATATCAATATCAATATCTATCTATCTATCTATCTATTTATCTATCTATCTATCTATCAATCTATCTATCTATCTATCTATCTATCTATCTATCAATCAATCAATATATCTATCTATATATCTATCATCTATCTATCTGTGCAATAGTAGATGTGAAACCAATGCTAACCTTCTGACCAGCAATATGCCACAACTAAGATTCTACTATAGCGTATCGCTCAAATTATAATATAAGAATATTAGAATATGATTATAAAATCTGTGTGGATGTACAATTCTTCTTATTTATTTAAACTGTCTTGTATATATATATATATATATATATATATATATATATATATATATATATATATATATATATATATATATATATATATATATATATATATATATATATATATATATATAAATAAGTATAAGATCGATATTTAAAATATTGATTCTATCAAGTGGCCACCATGGGAATAAAAACCATCAACGGTAACAATTATTTAAAATTATAATATAGGGTATCTAAGAGATACCGCCACGCTGAAAAATAGCAGTCAAATCTTGACTCTAAACCACAATAAATGAACATTTATTGTGGTTTAGAGTCAAGATTTGACTGCTATTTGTCAGTATGGCGGTATCTCTTAGATACCTTATATTATAATTTTAATATATATATATATATATATATATATATATATATATATATATATATATATATATATATATATATATATATAATTATTACAAATTAAAAGGGTAAAGGATTATCAACTTATTAATTAATAAATCAATTGACAATTAACAATTTTTTACCAAGCCCATCGGTATGAAAGCACCATTATTGGTGGAGAATTTATTTAGAAGCTTATATTTTATTGTATATTTATAATGTCATAGAGCTAATTGTACAAATGTGATTGTCAACTCTATA
The DNA here is from genome assembly GCF_046866305.1 of Octopus bimaculoides. NCBI lineage: Eukaryota > Metazoa > Mollusca > Cephalopoda > Octopoda > Octopodidae > Octopus > Octopus bimaculoides. Next base: position 19,996,069 of record NC_142933.1, read on the forward strand.
TGAAGATATCGTATATTGTCATATTCAATACATGTATACACGTACATCACATGCACACGTCTGTGAATGCGCGCGCGCGCGACGTGTGTGTGTGTGTGTGTGTGTGTATAGAAAATAGAGAACATGCAGTAAAATCTTTATGACAATATTTCCTGTATGGAAAATAAGATTTATGTAATCAAACAGTTTCACTTTTTTTGAAAATATTAATGATGTCATTATTGATGTTATAATTTCATGTTTTCATAACTGGCAGTTGTTGATGTAACGATTTCGTACTGACTTGGAAAATACAAATGAATTAAAAAATGATATCGAATTGACAGTTTAGAAAGTGTTTAAAGGGGTTGTATTTATATCGATCGACACTGAATATTACAAATCTATCTATCTATCTATCTATCTATATATATATATATATATATATATATATATATATATATATATATATACGCTTTCAAACGGTATGCACTACGAAACAGTTATAAAAAACTTATTGAAAGTAATGAAACAGTTATAAAAGAAACTTACTGAAAGTAATGAAACGTTTAACATTTGGTTACAATCGTAGCGAACAGATTTGTCAGATAATGAATATGATTACAAAAGTAATGTAAATGAAAATCTAGTATGTTCTGTGGTGGCTTACTAAACGAATCGCAAAAGCAAAATTTTGTGGGAAGCATTCAAAATATGCATTATCCCCAAACAATTTAAAGTATAAACCTAGCGTTTGAATATATTTTATGTCTTAAATCTTTTTCTGAAGCACATTAACATATTTTTATAAAGTTGATCAAGTTATGTTGAAAGCCCTTCCAACAAATATGTGAGTTCATGACCATGACTGCGAAGCAATCAAATTTTAATAGAACTTTGCAGAAGAGGTTTCGGAAAGAACAGAAAAAGTGTTAATAAATGAAGTATTGTAAATTTTTGTACAAAGTATTTGCATGTCTTGTTTAATGCCAAATTTTACTAACGAAAATCAGGAATTATGATGGTCTTGAGAGTAGCATCAGTCGAACAAATTTGGAGGACACTTGTATCGAAAATCGTCAATAAAATATGAGATTCGCGTTATAAGAGAAAACCTGGAAAATAACTCTCACTGACTACTCCTTTGCAATGAGAATACATAGTATCTATATGATTTTTTAAACTCTTATTTTAAGAAAGACTATTATTAAAATAATTAAAATCTATAACCAAATTGAGAGAGAAAGAGAGGGAGAGAGAAAGTGAGGAGGAGGGAGAGAGAAAGATATGAGGAGGGAGAGAGAAAGAGAGGAGGGGGGAGAGAGAAAGAGAAGAGGAGGGAGGAGAGAAGGAGAGAAACAAATACTACGAATTAACAAACTAGAAGAAATATCTACATTTTACCTCGTGTAATCCAAGCACAAACGAATAAATATTACTTTTATCTCAGCCAAATGGAAATGCATAGTTTAATCTCTTATGAATACCTGCGATATATAGGTCTAATAACTTAGATGCATACTAATCTACAAACATTATCAGCCCTAACGAGCCAAGGCAATTTTGTGTCTAGATACTACAAGAAGTGAAAATTTCATCAAGCGCCTCAACGCAAGAACCTATGAACAACGAAAGCTATGATATTACTTTTCTGAATTCACCGATGCTGAAAAAGTTGACAGGATATATTGAATTCTAAGGGCTTTTACAATTATAAAAGTAAAAGGCAGTCACAGTTGTCAAGTAGATTATAAACAGAAGCTAAATTATATTTAAGGAAAGAACGAAATAACTGTAAAAAAAAAATGTTTGAATACCCTAGTATGGAATCTGTTTTAACTAGACTGATGGTTCACAATTCCGTTATAAGCAACATTTCAAAGTAAAGAAGGATATTACTTGTGCATCCGGAAACTGGATATATAGGACAATCTCTAAAGACCTTAAGGAAAAGCATAGCAAGTACAATTTTCTCGATACAGACAGGAGTCTCTAAAGTAACATGCATTTTATAATGATTATTTGCATATCCGTTCCTAATTCCTTCAGGGAGGTTCAGACGCTCGTCACTGTATTGTACATCATATGATAATGGTTTAAATTTTGCCACAAGAGCAGCAGTTTTCGGAGAACAGATGAGTCAATTACATCACTCCCAGTGTTCAGCTGGTACTAATCTTATCTAACCCAAAAAGATGAACGACAAAATCGACCTCGGCGGAATTTGAAATCAGAAGGTAAATAAAGATGAAATGTCTCGAAGCATTTTGCCCGGCGTGCCAAGGCTTCTGCCGGCTCACTGACTTTTAACCTCAGACAATAACTTCTCATTTTATCGATGACACTGTGTTCATATTTAGATGTACTCGGTGCATATAACGATTTTTTATCGGTTGCCAGATATAAGCAGAGATTACCAAACAATATGTTATCTGAAATTATCAATAAATCCAGGGGCTTCGTTTGCATGTAAATGTCTGTGTACTTCTGGCTGACGAGACACATGTCGAAACATTGGGTTTCCCAGAATCTCGTGCGCCATTAAGCCAAGTGCTTTGAACACAATATAGTCGGAAAAGTTGGAGTTACTGCCCTATGACGTATGATAGTAACTACCAAACATATTAATTAATGTGCAAATTTTAAAATATTTCGTTTGCATCTGTGCAGAGAGAAATCATAACAGCAACAAATCATTGAAGAGATTGCATTGATTGAAAATACCAATCCATTAAATATTGACATTGAAATAATTTTTATTCAGTTTATAGATATTTCTTCCACTAACAGAAAAATATGAACATTTCATTTAATACATCTCCTGTTATTGCAAATATCTCTCATGAAATTATTATAAAATTACAAACCACAGGTGGGTATGAAACTATGAAAGTATAAGAATATTATTTACAACATCATGAACATTTTCAAATGCAGTATTGCCATAGTATCAAACTCCCAATTCTCTAATTCACATTTTACCTACGAACAATAAGAAATAAGAAACCGTCCTCTCCTTGGGAAGTAAACGATATCAAACAGGAGAGTGATAGCAACAAGAAGCATTAATGATAGAACGAAAAGCATATTTAATATAATATGGGAGCTTCCTCCTTCGGCAGCTAATCGGAAATAAATATCATTTCCTCACCGGAATGCATGACAATACTTTTATGTGAAACAGCTGTAAAAATACAGTCTAGTATGGTTTAGGAATATAAGAAGTGTAATATTTGTACCCGAATTATGAATCATAAACGCGGATAAATATTGGTCCTTAGTCTAGCGACCCTGAAAGGCTGAAACCCTTAGTCAACCTCGGTGAGATTTGATCTCAGAATGTAAAGACGGATGAACTGCAGCTAAGAAGTTTTGCCCAGAATGCCAAAGATTCTACCAGTTCGCCGCCTTAGCGTAAATATATATTGACTTCAAATTTTGGTAGAGAGTCAGCAATTTCGGAGAGTGTGTAATTCGATTGCATCGACCACATTATTCAATTGGTACTTACTTTATCAACCCCAAAATGATAAAAGGTTAAGTCGATCTCGGTGGAATTTGAACTCACAACCTGAAGTCGGATGAAATGTCACTAAGCAGTTCTCCGGCGTGCTAACAATTCTGTCAGCCCATCGCCTGCACGTGATTATATCAATAAATGAACTTGATTAAAGAAAAAAAAAACAGACGCGACAGGATACTCAAACTGAAGGTAGAGCTTAGATCGTCAATTCTGCTTCGTCGATCATATGAACTGAGATCCAAATTTCGTCCACCCAGCACTTTCAGATTTTAATAACTCATGAAGGAACATAAGGCTCTAAAGTGATTTGGATCATCATTAATCTAAGGTCAGGATAGAAAGAAGGGAAAAAGGGAATAATGTATTCATTTCAAAAATTCAACACTCATCCTTGTAGGTAAAGCTTCAAGTGATCCAAGAAAACGTCCTGTTATTATTTTCCATTAACTAAACGCGTTTCAAATAATACCAATATTTGGTAGCAATATAAAACTTTTATTTGCAGTTGGAATATCTACACAAACTTACTGAAAATACCATTGTGTAAATATTGGCTATAATTAAGTTGTGTAATTATTCTTTTCTTAATTCATTTTATAAAGTAATTGGTTACATCTACCAATAAATAAGATCTGTTAACTCTCTTTCGTGATCTTATTACTAGCGCAATTACGTTCTAACCTAACTTAGTGAATATGCATCTATAAATTATTATAAAATACATACATTTGCGTGTATATTTTAGCATGCATATTTGTATACACCGGTATAAAGTATTTTGTAGAATTTGGCCGCTCATGACGTTTCCGATTAGTTTGTATGATTAACATAAAGATATCAGAAAAGTGACATGCAAATTAAAATATCTAAATACATATCGAACTAAGACACGTCACAAACATAAGTTTTGACAAATTTGTTATATGTTGGCCTGTAAACTTCAATGTAGATGGAAATAGTAGAGGGGGAAACTTTTGTATAATGAAGACTTCCAATTATAAAAATAGAAATTGAAGAAGAGATATATATATAAAGAAAAGCAAGAGAAATAGAACATATATGAAACATGAAATGCTCTTCAGGTTATTGTAGATGCTGAAATAATATCTTCCACCACGAATGGACCTTCATGCTTATCACTATATAACAGTGAAAATATCTTTAAGTTTTTATTGATACAGTGTGTCTGTCCAAATCTATAAAGTTTTTCAGTACGATGTTTTTACTGCGAAGAAAATCACCATTAACGTAAGAGGACACCTATTTTCTGATGTACTAGTGAATCCTGATTTTTCTCTACATTGTTATCGTTTAGATTGCATACATATTTAGAGGAGGAAAACATAAAACACCTTTCTCAATGCCTGAATGTATGGAAAGGTTGCGATAACCTTTCCCATAATGGTTTTCCCCTTGCCCTCTATATATGTTTTGGTTTCACCGATATCTGCATGAGAAAACTTTGCTCTCTATACGAATATTTTAGAGAGACACTTTAACATAGTGTATAAAAATACGATTATTACAATTACATGGAGTGAGAAAATTTGTCGTCTCACCACAAGTACGATTTCTACTATTTACGTTAACTATGGTGACAGCAAGATTTATGTTGCAGCTGTGGCATTCTTACACATTACTTTATGGAAAATTTATAATTATTGTCTGTAAGGAAATGCTTATATCATAGATTTAGGAACTCTTTGATAATATTAAACGGAATATTTAAAATATTCCGAGGTTTTTGTAATATAGCCTTTAAATCCTTAGTTTGGCATAGATGAATATTAATATGACTTTATATATGATAAATTCTAGCCTTAAAGCCAGTAAATTTTAATACGTTATTGTAAGAACTAGAAGCACGATTTAAAGATTACTTATGATCAAACGAACTCCAAATAAGCTGATGTTGGTCTGCGTCACCAAGATTTATGTAGTAAAATCGATAAAGAGTGCAGTGAACTTGCTGAGGAGTGGAAAATCCAGCGTTTAGGACAATGTCCTTTTAGAGAGAAAAGTTGAAAGGAAAGAAATAAATGAAACACAGCAAAGTTCTCCATCCGTTTTGAAAAAATAACAGGCCGCTACTTATCAGGAACAGAAGACTACATGAACTTCCAACGTGAACAAGAAGCAGAAGAAGAAGCAGGCAAAGTTGAGAGATAGGTGAAGGGAAAGGATGAGGTGAGAGGTGAGTTCATGCGCAAAACAAGTGTTTAATGAATGAAGAGGACTTAGGGGCAGAAGAAACGAAGCGTTCGTTTAAACCTGTTGGTGATAAGATACGAAGTCCGAAAATTAAATGCTGTTCCCTCAGTTTCCATGGAAAGTAGATACATTTTGTGCAGCAGAGCCGTACGTTAATGAGTGAATTATGGAATGGACCGTAGTGTTGAAGTGGGAGGCGACAAATTTGACAGTATGCGTTCCCGAAAGTGCTCATAAAGTCACTGGCCTTTCCCGAACGTAGAGGGCGTCGCACATTTGCATATGATGCAATGTATATAGTTAGACAATGCGCAACAGAAATTATGACCAATATTATATTGTATCTTAGGCCCACTGATGGCAGTAGTATTGTTAATGTCGGGGTGTGTGTTGCATCTTCGGTGAATGCGTTTAAACTTGTTACTGAGAAATTTCCAAGGTTCTTATCACTTTTAAAGGCAAGGAGAAGTGGTATAGAAAAGATTGAAATAACGGCTGTGTCAGAAAGTAGAATACGGAAGTTTGGGGATGAATTTATTGTTCAATAGAAGGATGTACGAGTGAAAGATGAGAGAAATTTGTCTAAATATGGTCTGCATGTATGCGTAAAGACAGTACGAAACCGGTAATGCAGTCAATAAGCTGGACGAGGCGGAATGCTATGTCCACAGGTTAACTAAAATTCTCCTGGATATCTGCTTAATACTATGTTTCCGAATACAGTGGAAGTATAGTAGAAATTATCATTTATATTTATAATTGACATTTAACAACTGCTCTAAGGAGCATACTGCTAAGTATTGTCATGAAATTAAAATCTGTAATTAATTTGATTGGGTATGTTCCAATAATATCTGTTTTGTGGTCATTCATAGTTTGTAAAATGAATAATATTTCGTTATAGAATAATCTATATTTCACAGATGAAAATCTTTTCCGAATCAAACCAAAGATATGTAGCGTAATCAACGTGCAGATTTCAGTACCATCACGCAAATCTATAGTAGTATCAAGCAACTACTAACCATTCTTCCTATATTATGTTAACCACTGAGGATAAAAAGATTATATAACGATTCAACCAGAAATTATGTAGTCCTGCCAGTTAATTTGCTGAAATGCGTATATATTTTATAAAGCTTACAGTAATACATGTTTTCTGTATTTTATTAAAATACATACTTACACATATATACATATATCTGACTCCAGACTGCTTTACGTTTGCGATTGAGGACTACCAGTAGGTATCTGAGATCGCTATAGGAACAAGAAGCGGCTTTGATTTCGCCAACTTATTTCTCGGTTAAGTTGTGGCTTAAATGTTCCGGACTGACCACAGAGTTCGGTACATAGATATTTACTAAAAGTAGCTGCCTCAGCTCCCACTACAGCCTGAAGCGGGTTCCGGAATCTGGCACATGCATTCTCCATTGTGTTCTTGGGAAGATATGCATACACGTTTTTGATCTTGCCCACCAGCTCTGCTTTGGTGTTGCAAGCAGAGTAGTTAGTGTCTTTCGCAACAGTGCCCCACACATAGTAATCAATGGGATTAAAATTGGAGGAAATCGGAAGACAGAAGTTGTTGCAGGTGAAGAAGTAGAAATTCTGTGGCAACCAGCTTTGACACTTTCCATAGGTATGACAAAGAGCCGCATTTTACTGCGATACATACGGCCTTCCAGGGACTGACCAGTGTCAAGCAGCTTAATTGAACCGAACGCTGTGTTCAAAAACATGGAATTTAATCCCGGAATGTGGATACTGTCATATCGCACACACATGCATATAAGTGTTTCTTATAAGGAGTAGCCTCTTCTTAGAAGATGTACTGTGAGGATAAAAACCTGCTCTCTCGTATATAATTAATAAGATGTTTCTCGTAATTTTGCAATCTACTCAAATTTAAGTCGAAGAGACAAGAATAGCACGTTTGCCAACGGTTTTTTACTTCCCGGTAATATACATGTGACAAAATCGTTAGCGTATTGGACGAAATGCTTAGCAAATTTTCTTTCGGTTTCACTTTCTGAGTTCAAACACTACTGTGGACGACTTTGCCTTTCATTCCTTCGAGATCGAGAAAATAAGCACCAGTTGAGCACTGAGGTTGATGCAATCGACTAGCGCCCTCATTCAGGTTTGGGCCTTGTACCTTTAGTAAAAAAAAATAATATAAAAATTGGGTATTAGATATATTTTGGATGATGGGTGGGAGACCTGGTGGTTATCAGTTTCAAAATGAAT
>NC_142933.1:20016531-20019031 GCF_046866305.1 Octopus bimaculoides
TGATATTATAAGTATAGCATTATGCAACACGGATGATTTGTAGAAACGATAGCGCTCTAGAAATAATTTCGTTTTGCTTTCCAGTGTGTCCCTTCACGCTTTGAGTTCAAATCCGTACGTGTATAGCTTCAGCATAGAACCGTCTGGGCTCGTTAAAATTAAATGTTAGTCAATACTGGAGATGAGATGATAAAGCGTCCTTAGTTACCAGTCTAATCTTGTGCTTCTGTAAAGAAATTTTAGTTTTTTCAATAAGAACAGGATAACAGATGAAATATAAAAATCATTTCATTTACATGGATGATTTAAAGCTCTTGCAAAAAAATTTCCAGCAACTACAGGGCTTACTAGCGGCTGTTAAACAAATCAATGGTGACATCAGAATGCAATTTGGCCTTGATAAGTATGCAAAAGCTACATTGATCAAAAGGAAAATGACAGAAACATCTAATGTTAATCTTGCCCAGCAAAATGTCATGAAAGAGTTAGAAATAGCAGGGAGTTACAAATACCTCGTGGTATTTGAAGGGAATAGAATCAATGATGATGGAAAGGATCAGAAGAGAATGTTATCGCATGGAAAGTGCAATACTCAAGACAGAGCTGAATGCAAGAAACAGGATCGAAGCGATCAATATTTTAGTCATATCAGTCGTAACTTACAGTTTCAATATCATTAACTGATCAATTATTGAAAAATATAAACTTGACAGAAAAATACGAAATTAGTTGACAATGCATAGAATGTACCACTCTAAGGCAGATATAGAAAGACTTCATCTGCCAAGAAAAAAAGGGAGGCTGTGGACTTTTACAACTGGAATTAACAATGAAGATGGTCACAATTGAAAAAATCTGATGACTGGATATTAAAACTTTCTCAAAGCAGGAAAGCAAGAAAACATCATACTCAGTAACAAAACAGGCAAAGGAATATCTGAGTTAATTCCAAATACAGCAAATTCCAGAATTAGACGGACTAGAATCAAGCACAGAAAAAGCTAAGCGTGTGAAACCCGTACTAGAACTGCTCTCAATGTTAAATACCCAAAGTGAGTAATAGTGCCGATGCTGATAAAGCGCTTACCCATCAACAGTTAGTGTCTTCTGGCTTAAAATCAGAAACAGAAATGTTTATCATAATAATTTAGCCTTACCTACATCATCACAACTAACAATAATAGATACTGGCTAATGCAATGGTCGGATGGTTACAGCTGCAATACATTAGCCATTCCGTCAGATATGAACTGCACCAGCGCAACAACTGTAGTTCACATTGGTTAATATTATCTTTGATATGCCTATCTAGTTTTAGATACCTTCAAATAAGTACTGCAAGTTTCACAGCTAGAACGCTTTCAATCAATCCCGCGCTCGGTTGAAACTGGTCTGGAACAAACAGCAATAACTCTCAGCCCTTACACTTGCATTGGCAATTAAACAATCTTCATATTGTTAACATGTGTATAATCACTAAATTTTCCATTTCCCTATAATCATTTTCTTGCTATTGACCTGCAGACTGCTCTTGTTGAGCCAGAAAATAAATAAAAATTAATATTATTTTCTTGGGCAAGTCTAGTACTTGAATCCATAGTTGCAGGAAGCTATTTCCAACCTTACAGTGATTAGCAGAAGGAATGAATCTTCCTAATTAATATTCTATAATTATTGCTGTGAATCTTCGTAATTAATATTCTGTAATTATTGCTGTGAATTTATTTTATCCCCCAGGTCATATTGAAGCTATCTATTTTGATTCAAAATGTTCATATGTGTAGTGATATTTGTGATTAAATATGCAACATGAGAAACATTTGTGTATTATTTCTATATTGACCACACAGACACTCGTTGATCTGCTGAATGATAGCATAAAAATTGTTTACTTCAGTATTACTGAAATTGAGACCCTACTGCATAATGAAGAAGTGCAGCAAGAGTTGATGTTAAATACATTTAAACTTGTATATGATAGACTTTGAGTGACATGATCAAAAACCTTCTATTTCAATATTATAAGAATTGGAATCACAACATGTGTCGGAGTGAGAGTTAATCGTCTCCCCATGAATGAATTGTAGAATGAATTGACATCACATAACATTTTTATTTCAGTATAGGAAGACGTGATCCCCTGAGAGTGTCTCAATAAGTGTTAGATATCTTCCTGAGGACACAGTTATGTTGCAGCGTGGGATTGAATTAACTATACATATTCGATTTCATTGATAAACTAAATTTGATTCCAACTGAATTCATTTCAAGTAAGTATTTGTGTAACCGTGTGTCTCCTAATTAAGATATATCAACATCAGAAATCTAACATAGCTATTTGGTTAAGAGTTTCACTAAGCAAACAAATGGTTAGCTGCTCGATGCAATGCACTGCACGTTGGAGTACTGTCTTCGTTAAGCCATGTGTACATATATATGTGTGCATGTGAGTCAATGCCTCTGCATGTATGTTCGTACAAGTATTTATGATCATGAGCCG
>NC_142933.1:20024031-20094031 GCF_046866305.1 Octopus bimaculoides
GCATGCTTCGAATCTTTCTTCTGCCACCAAGTATCCTGCATGTTTCGTATCTTTCTTTGCACTTCCGCTTTTATCTCTTTGAAAAAAGTTCTATTTTGGTCAGAACCATTTGCTAGTAATGAATGCAATGCTTTTCGTTTTTCTTCCAACAAATGTTGAATATTTCCCTCACTTTCACTAAACCAATTCTGACGTTTCATCTTCTTTACTCCTAAAACTTCTTTACTTAAATTGTATAGTTGTCCTCTGAAGTCCATCCACTCATCTGACTAATCCAAATTTTCGATTTATTTCTGTTGAAATTCTACTCTGTTTCATCCTTAGGGAGATTCACATTCAGACATTTAATGATACCAGTGCCACTTCGTCTAATTTTTGGCTTCACTACAAACTTCATCTGTCCAGTGCGGGGAGCGATGATCCCGCTCCGCGAATGACCGGCACTATACAGAAATCTCTCTTACTTCGCTTTCTAGTTATCATATAGTCTAACAGGTGCCATTGTTGTGAACCGAGGTGCATCCATGTAGTTTTGAATTTATCTCTTTGCTGAAAATCAGTGCTCATAATAAATAGATTCAGCTCAGAACACATCTGCAACAAAACTAAGCCATTGCTATTACAAATCCCCACTCCATGTCTTCCATGTCTCATGATCCACATCCCGTGTCTCATGATCTTTACCATCTCTAGTATTAAAATCAGCTAATATGATAATCTTATCCTCGTGTGGAATTTTGCGGATATTTCGGCACATCATAACAGGAGAACTTTTCATTTTTAATTGCATTTATAGTTGGTGCATAAACACTAACAAGTGTTACATACCGACATTTTTTAAAGGCAACCTCAGCAATATCATTCTTTCATTTACACTGTATGGCAATTCCTCTAAGGTATCAACCAAGGTTTTCAGTGCAAAAGCAACACCACGTCTTTCTTTGCAATTTTCTTTTTCTTCTTTCCTACTCCAATAAAATGTGTAGCCACTTGGTTTCTCAGTAAAGTTATCTTGCCCAAGAAATCTAGTCTTTGATAATGTTACAATGTCCATTGCATTCTTTTGCATCTCCTTACCAATAAGAACAGGCCATCTATCCGGGTATCTTTTATTTGATTCTGAATCTAATAACGTTCTTACATTACAACATCCTATATTCATGGACACTTTTCTACTGCTGCTGCACGCTATGGCAGAATGACGGCCAAGCCCAGACTGCAATACCCTAGGGCACCTGCCGGACCAAACCTGTTCACCTCTGGATCCTAAGCCTTTTTTTCCATTTGCATTTTCATAGTTCATGGATCTCATAATTGTATTTAAGCCTTTTTCGGGCGACGACCAGCCCCATTCATTTAGTTCGTGTAACTTCAGCAAAATTTGCTCGAGCAGTAACCGTGCCAGACATGTTTTAACGTGAGGAGAAAGCTTGAACTCAGCCAATCACACTCTCTAAGTACCAGAAGCTTATCCCATAAAGAGGAATAGATCCTTATCAATGGATGCTCTTTGAGACTGCAAGTTTAACTTCAGAGTATCCTTCTCCTAGATGGTTTGTCATCCAAGACTGAAGAGCTAATATCTTCAGTCTTGGATGACAAGACTGAAGATATTAGTCTTGTCTAAGGGGTTTCGCCTGCACTCACACTGACACATATTTACAGACACAAACTTAGTAATAATGAATACACACCATCATACACACTGTGCCAGATAAAAAAATATATATATACATATATATATAATACAAATAAAAATATAAAAATATATAATATATATACAAAAAATGCCATGCACATAATACACATCAAATTATTCATAAAAATTCATTTAAAAAATACACACGAATATGCATGCACACACACAACACAAAATACACACACACAACTTTACATACTTTATTGGAGGGCATTTGACTCTTCTGAGTTCTTCCGACATTTGACGGGTCTTGTTTTTTATCCCTTCTCAACAAGTAAGCTTGGTGGGGTTGCCGGTTTAGTCCCCGATGACTAGACCATACAACAGATTGTACTGGGTTACATGTACCAGCAATACATAAGAACATTGTAGTTCGCTTGAAACAGTGTTGTATCGAAGAATGAAAAGTAACGGGAAAATTAGAAAGCGTCTAACAGTGTAGAGAGTTTTACAAAAACCTTTATATTTCAGGTGCAACGCCTATCCTCAGGAAGAAGCAGTCCAGAAAATGTCAAATTAAACCGATTTCGTTACACACATTCCTAGGCGTTGGTGTAAGCAACTTTCCAGCTGTTGGCGTATGTAACTCTCCAACTGTTGCTGTAGGGTCGAGGCAGTGGAACGATACAACTTCTTTTACATGTAGATTTCCAGTTTTCTCTCCAAGGCCAATGTGGAGGCATCTGTCTCTTTGGTTGTTTTGCCGTATCTGAGGCGTTTTCGGAAGGAAGGCATTGATACTTAGGTGCTCCTTCATTTGGAAGTGGAGTGGTCGTTTGGTGTGTGTGTGTGATTGTGTGTGTGTGTGTGTTTGTGTATACATGTGCGAATATATATGGATGTATATGTATGTATGTATATATGCATGCATGCATGTATGTATGTATATATGCATGTATGTATATATGTATGTGTGCATGTATGCATGCATGCATGTATGTATGTATGTATGTATGCATGTATGTATAACAATGCCAAAGTTTATTGCAAGCTTTTCTAGGATTTTCCAAATGTTTATTACTGCATATATTTCCTGCTTTCGTACTAGGGAGTAGAGTCTTAACTCTTTCAGTATTTCCCTGTAGCCGATACGTCGTATTGTGTCGATCTTCTTTGTGTAGCTTCACTGGATTGCCTTGAGTTCCGTCGTTACATTATTTGGTGACCACGGTTGGGACCAGTAATTTAGACGGCTGAGGATGGAAGTCCTTTATAGGACAATCGTGGTTTCCTTTTCTCTAGTTTTGAAAGTTCGAAGGATCATCCGTTCAAGTGTCTGCATGTTATTACCAGCTTGGTAATATGCACCTGGAAAGATGCATCATTACTCATGTCGATGCCGAGGTCACGCACTGATTTTGATTCAGGGATTGCAATCATTCATAGGCTAATGTATCCTATCTCCTCTTTATTGAGCTTCATGTCTTGGTAGCGCAGCACTTGGAATTTTCCAATGTTAAATTTCATGTTATTTTCCCCAGCCTAACTGCATACTGCCCAACTCACATTGTAGATGCGCAACAGGATTCTGTATCCTCTGGGTGACTTGTACCGTCTGCACAGCTTGCAAGGGTTTTTAACTTATGCAGTTCAGGGTATATCAGAGAGAGAGCCACTATGAATAGCAGCGGCCCCAAGATGCCCTGTGGAACACCACTCATTATTTGTATTTCCTTGACCACCACTACCTAACATTTATCTTTTAGAAAATCATGTAGCCATTCTCCAAGTTTTCCAACCATGCCAAGTTTACGTAACTTGTGACAAATCACATCATGGTCGACTTTGTCAAAGGATTTGGTAAAATCGAGGTATTTCATGTCCATAATTATAACAATACCCACGCATCAGGGGTGGTGATGTAATGCCAGACAATGGATTAAGTGCAAAAAGATGAACTGGTATACTCCATCGTACGCAACCCAGCAATTATTAATCTACCCTAATTTCACTAACATAGCAAAGGTCAAATCTTAATAAAATTGCCGAGCATTCTGATCGAACCAGGTAACTACGAAGTAAAGTATGCAACCTAACAGATGTACTTACTGCGCTCGTACACCAACATTTTCCATTTAATGAACAAGGAAATATACATAGTTTTAAATGTGTATTTGCCACAATTACCCTGGAGATTAAAACAATAAGCTTCTCAGACTCTTAACAGTTTGATGGAACAGGCCCCGTGCTGTTTCATTTATAACTTAGAGGGTTCTTAAATTTTAATACGATCGGGATTTTATTGAATGCTAAAGGTTATTCACGACATAAATATCAAATAATGAAAAAGAAATAAAGCGTTGTTATCGATTAAGACTTTTTCCTCTCATAAAAGAGTAAATAACTTCGAAATAAGTCTTAAATTGAATTGACGTAAATTACGAAAAAACGATAACATAACACGAGGCTTGGAATATCGTTTAGAAGTATTGTTTTAAAATTGATTTTGAATATTTCAAGAACGCGTACAGTGTAATCCACAATTAGTAACAAAGAGATTAGATATTATAATTCCCTTTTCGAATATATAAATAGATTACTGAAATTGCTTGTTTTTATTGTTATTATTGTTGATGAAGATGTTTAGCCCAAAGTCAGCCACTACTGACTAACTACAACCTCAACTATTCAATCTTGTCTGCCAAAATTTTGCAGTTAGGATTTCATCACACAATATGTCAATGTTTCTTTTACGACAGTAGAGTTGGATGTAAGACTACCATCTCCAGCAGATCAAGGAACTTGACATATTAAACAAATGTGTATTTTAATTAAAGCCATTTTAGTTTCTATCCTTATGTCGGGAAGAGTTCGTAGTTGGAGAACAGCAATATGTATAAGCCTAAAATAATTGCTCCTAACTGAAGCCGTGGCCAGCAGTTTTGAGGGAAAGGGCAAGTCGATACTATTAACAAGCCATCTTCCCTCTAAGCCCAGAACGTCAGTGCTTTTTTTTATTTCAGCAACATCAGAAAAATGACTGGCAAAGTTGAATTCCACATGATTTGAACTCAGATCGTAAAAAGGCGGAAGATATAGCGCAAAGAATTATGTCCAACACAAATTCATACCTTCTTGGTTCCCCTAATTATAATTCACAATCATATGGGGCATAACTATTCAGGCTGATGACACTGACGAGGTGATCAAACAAACCGTCGCGATATAATACAAATAACTGATTTTGAAGTGTGTCAACAGATTTCCTATAGAATATAGTGCCAATACTAAATGTTACGATGTTTGGTATACGAATACGTCTATGTAAAAAAAAACTCATCAATTATCCACGAACACATTGCTTAACTACCCACTACGTTTAGCGATGTAGCATTATTGGATAGACCAATTTACATATAAAACACATTCCTGGTAGCTAGTACGTAAATATTCATTACTTCAATATATTCTAATATAATATAATATACTAACGAATATATTAAAGGTTTACAAGTCAATATTGTAACTTACTTTCGTGTTAGTAGTACGATGTTCCCATTTTAAAGTATAGCTCTACATTTTTTATAGATTTCAGAGTCAGGAATGGAACTTACGACGTTTCGTATTCGTTTACATTCATGTAACCATGTCATCAAAGGCACAAGAAATAGGTAACGGGTATATATGCATATTTCAAGATCTTTCATCAGCACCACATCCAACCCACCAATTATCCACGGTAGTGTTGCTTCAATTCCCAATGAAATTAGCGATTTAACTGAAACAAATCTACAGAATGTATAAAAAAGGAATTTATAGCAATAATACCAAGTGGGATATATGACACATCTATGAGACAACAGAAATTAAGTTCCGGAGGAAAAGAAGCAACGCTGAAGATTCTGTGTTATAATGGTCATATGTTGATGAAATAGCCATAACTGAAGACGAAAATGAGCGAAACCCTTGTTGGTTATCATAACATTAGCCCTTTGTGCACGTGAATTCTGGATGCAAGAGCCATGATTAAACTGGTACTAATAGCAGTAAGGTGCACCAGAAGATGTTACACATACAACCAAAGAAAGAAATATTCTTAGTAATTATTCTTAAGTCACTTCCTTTCTCCACTCGTGTTCGTTTTGGCGTTAAAATAGCTTGACTAGTCTTGGATACAAATTCAATAGAAAGAAAAGAAACTATTTGCTTTTCTTTATTTGGTTAGACTCAGTTTCCATGCATCACATGACACCTAACTGGAAATATTGTAACATAAACTACTCAGATTCTGCAGAGAAATCGACCTGCAATTTAGTTTTAAAAAAAGTGTACCAAGGAAACCGAAACCTATAAAGCACAAAGAAACAAAGATAAGAGAATTATAGCATAAACAGATTAGAAAATAATTAGGATTCAAGTAAATTCAACATAATACAATACACACGAATAAAAGAAAGGCCAGGAAAAACGTTGCAGATGCATTAGTTTAATATTTAACATAGAGCTAAATATTAAAAATAAAATACAGTAATTGGTAATCAATATTCTAGTTGTTCCGGTCATACATTATAGTAATAATATTATCAATTGGACGCTAAATGAATTAGCTATGTTAAACAAGAAACAAGAACAAATTATGACTTCATTTAGAATATATCATGGGAACGCCGACACAAAAAGATATTTATCGTGAATACAGCTACATAGGTAGGTAAGTAGATGAGTAGGTATGAGGGTAGCTGACTGCTGAAACCAGAAACTATTACAAACATACCTACTATCAGACTACAAAGATATCTAGTAAAGAATGGAGGGGAAAATTTGTTTTCTGCATTAAGTGGAGTAATTCGTACAAAAGAGAAACTGAGATAACGAGCAACTGGGAGAAGAATACAAAATCAAGCAGAGGAAACATTTTGGAAACTAAACTAAACTAAAGATAAGGCCAAAGAAAATCACGCTAAGACCATAGCAAGAACAAATCTCTGCATGACCTATTCTTGACACAAATGAATGAAGTACTAGTTAGAGAAAAACGTAAGTCTGAGAGGCGCAGAACTCAAAACAACTGAGACTGAAAGATATTTGACAGCACCTCTCAACTATATTCTTTCCAGTAGAAACAAAGGAAATAAAAGAAAAAGACAGTAAAAACAAAGAAACTTATAAGGAACCAGAAAATAAATCTGAATAATATTGACCGGATATTGTTATCCCTGAACTTCAGGAAAAGAAATTTCTCTTAATCAATAACAAATTCCAACTGATAACAATGTATCTCTAAAAGAAATGGAGAAACTATCCAAATATAAATAATAAGAAATAGATAACCAGAATTTGGAGATTGTAAACAGAACGAACAACTATAAAAATAGCTGATTTAGAGATTATAGAAATAGATTAAGATGGATAGAAAAACAAAACCCCAGAACTACACAGCACACAAAAAGTAGCACTGCTCACACTGCGAACATATTAAGCTAAAAATAGAAAATAGAAAACAAAGCACGTTCTGTACTCATGACACACAGTGCGTTTGGTTCTGCGGGGAATGCAAGAATTACGAACAGGGTTAATTACATGATAACAAGAAATACACGTTAATAGTAGCAGTGATAAGGTTTATTTATTTCAACATTTTGTATTGATGAAATTTCAGTAGCGTTTGGCGAATGAGAAATATATAAACATTCGTACCCGAATTAGATCTCCACAACAATAACATTTTCACAGAAGTAGAAAAAATGGGGGGAAGCCTAACGCAGAATTGGAAAGACAAAAACACAGATATATGATGATTCATATTAACTGACATAAATCATGCACATATACTTCAATGATGGGCTCCCAGGTCGGATTCAAATTACAGGTTATTCACGGTTCTCTGTGTATATATTGTATTACAATAATGTAAACTAGCGGGATCCGTTAGTATTTCACGGAATTAATGGTAAATCTATTGGGTTATTTCTGAAAATTTTATCCCCAAAACCTGAAAGTGTAGCCTGTGTTGTGTCTGTATAAAAAGATAGTCATTCATCTGCTAATCATTGAAAAATTAAGGAAATTGGAATACAATGATAGGATTCAGGGTAAATTCCACAACGGTAAATTTCACTATAGGTAATATGAATATATTTTAGATCAAATTTTATTCACTCATGAAGATAATAATGACGGCGATTACATAAAAATAAAGTTATGAAAAAATGTTTAATATATTTGAAGAAATTTTTTGTATGGCAAATTGCATACAACATTTCTTAAAAATTTCGGAACGTTTTCAGATTGATAATTCTGAACTAGCTTCTTTAGTCGTACATAAATCATTTGATAGGATTTTTTTTTTGTCGAGTCCTCACGTTGAATGCGCACAATTTTCGTCTGACATAAGCCTTCTTCATTTTTAAAGGCATTCAAAGTTTCCACAATATCGCATGTGCGGATGTTACCGATGACCGCAAAGCATTGTGGAACCCTTCTACTGCATTATTTGCTCTTGATAAGTCACTTAAAACAATGACACGTATATTCCAGAGTTGGATAGGAAACTTTGGGGTTTCTTTCCGTCGACGAAGACTGCGTCCCTTTACATTCTCAATGTATGAATTCTCAAAATAAATAATAAACTCAGAAGGGATGCTTTCATCATCAGACAAATCTTCAACTCCATTGACAACGTCTTCATTTGGTAAAAATGCTAAAGCGCGAAGACACTTAATTTTCACAGGTCGGCAATTTTCCAACTTTTTCGTTAGGATATAAGGCAAATAGCATGGGCATCCATGACCCTCCACTGATGATATGTAGTGTGAAAAGTTGACACCACAAACTAGGAAAGACCTTAAAAGTCCCTCACAGACCCAATTTTCAGAGCTTTCTAAATCAACCAACCCATTTTCTGATGAAAAAAAAATAAAATTCTGTTTGAGTCATCAATGCCACTGAGTCATCAATGCCATCAAAGACCAAAAGCAAGGATTCATTTTCTAAGTACTTAACTGCATCAGGAATTTCAATCCCTGAACGACAAGTTGCAAATGCTGGTATTCCCAAAGCATGCTGCCTCTAGTTACGTGTGTTACGTGAAAGTCCAGGAACAGTTTGCAACAATCGGTTGTCAAGCAATGTTGGGGGGACAATCACAGACACACAAACATATACACACAAATACATATATATATATACATATATACGACGGATTCTTTCAGTTTCCGTCTACCAAATCCACTCACAAGGCTTTGGTCGGCCCGAAGCTATAGTAGAAGACACTTGCCCAAGGTGCCACGCAGTGGGAATGAACCCGAAACCATGTGGTTGGTAAGCAAGCTACTTACCACACAGCCACACACGTAGGCTCGAAACGTTAAAGAGTTTTTCAGTCCCCGAGCGTTATACTATTACATGTTTGTTTTCTACACTACCTGTCTCCGTCTTTTGTTTTGGGGGGAATTCTCTTTCTCTCTCTCTCTCTCTCTCTCTCTCTCTATATATATATATATATATATATATATATATATATATATACAAATAGTAAATGAGTATATGCATATATACGTACAGGTATGTGCATACCGACATCCACTTGTATGTATAGGTGCATATCTTTGTACAGGACATTGCAAACAAACGTAGACGAGAACACACGAGCCACATAGAGAACATTCTACTTCATCAGCTACCCACGTTTTAACACCGGCGTTTCGACGAGCTTCGGCCAGGACGCATCGTTAAAACGGCTCGTCCCATGGATCGCAGATTAAATTTGTATACGCAAATTAAATCTAGCCATGGAGGAATGTAGTGGCGGACAAAAAACAAGACAGGAAAACAAACAGAAAAGGCTTTACGGCCAGACGAGAAAAATTATGTGTGTATGAACGCGATGAGGCACGGAACCGAGAGAGACAAAGTGGTGGCGTGCGTTGCTTGGCGAAAGCCAAGGAAGGAAAGGATTATTGACCGGAAGCATGTGACCATGCCGGTGTAAAGGGAAGAGAGAGAGAGTGGTAGAGGGAGAAAGAGAGGGAGGAAGTAGAAGAATAGGTGAGCAACGAGAGGAAAAGAGAAAGAGAGGAAATACGAGGGGGAAAAGGAGATACGTAGTAGTAACAGAGGAAGAACAAGATGGGTAAGGCGAGATACGTAGTAGTACAGAGGAAGAACGAGGGGGGGAGAAGGAAAGAGAAAGAGATAGAGTAGCGTCGGAGGTTAAGTTTACGAAAACTACTTACAATTTTTGTGAGACGCTGCGTTCAATCATGTAAAAACAAATAGTAAATGAGTATATGCATATATACGTACAGGTATGTGCATACCGACATCCACCTGTATGTATAGGTGCATATCTGGGTACAGGACATTGCAAACAAACGTAGACGAGAACACACGAGCCACATAGAGAACATTCTATTTCATCAGCTACCCACGTTTTAACACCGGCGTTTCGACGAGCTTATATATATATATATATATAATAAATAGCAATGTCATAAATAGAAAGCTGGGTTAAAATTACGAGCGTGTTCTTTTTAGGAAATCCATCTTTACGTTGGCCTAGTATAGATAAGCCCGACTTCTGTGTGAAACCACGTATATTTCTCCCTGTGGATAGAAAATTAATCAACCTGATTAGCTTACTAACCACATGAGAGTGTGATCAGAAACGGGTAATCGATTTCTGACGAGGCTAGATAGTTTTCGGTTCGATCTTTTTGTTTTGTCACACTAATCAATATATCATTAATGAAGATGTAATTATTGATTGATTTCTCTTCAAAGAGTAACCAATTCTAGTGAATCTTTTGATTGCGTCTACATTATAATTGTATGTCTCTGTGTACGTATGTATATGTGTAGATTTGTGAGTGTTTGGGTTCTTGTATATGAGTATGTCCGTGTAAATGTATATGAGTATAAAGAGATTGACTATAGATCGTCATCGTCGCATAGTTCTATTAGAACTTAGCCACCTGATGAATAAGTAGCTTGCAGATTATTAGAGTCAACACAATTGTGTAAAACAGTTGACAATGGTACCCCAGCATGGCACAAGCCAATAAAAAAACATATACTCATTTAATCCTCCAAGGGTCATATGGGTGACCTAAAAATAACACAAGCATTTTCTCATTCAAAGGCTTTGCCTCTCAAACGTGTTATTTGTATCTATTTACAAATAGGCTTCGTCATAAGATTGAGTGACATATTTATATGAGCCTAGGCTTCACTTCCATGTCCTACTAGCTGTTACAACTCTTTCCATAATCGTACCTTTCCATAATCGTACCTATCTGATCAAAAGCAGATATACGTACTCTTTGGTTCCACTTAGATTTCACCTAGCGGAACATCCAGTAAGTGACGGGAAAATGGTGAAACATCTGCCACAGCAGTCGGTTAGTACGCGTGAGATATCTTGCACAAAGACTGACTCAGCGTCAGGTCCAGCAATCAAACCCACAGGCTTATGCTCGTCAGCCCAACGCCCTCTTAAACATTAGACCGTGCGACTTCTCAGTATTAAATATAAAGATACGTAGAAAAGTACAAACATATACAAGGACACAAACCCACATATCACACATATGTACTCTGTGTGTGTATGCAGAGAGAGGGAGGGAGAGAGAGAGAGAGAGAGAGAGAGAGAGAGAGAGAGAGAGAGAAAGAGAGACATATGGTCATATATCAATAAATGAATACACACATGTATACACATACATACATATACATACGCACGCACACATATTTGGCCTCGTGACTGGTACGAACCGATTAGATTTGGGGATCGAATCGGTACCGGGCAAGGATTCTGGATTATTCTTCCGGTTTTTCTTACTTAATCTTTGAGACTAGTCGGATTCATTCTTAGTATTCTCGTTTGTGAGATCAGTCGATTTTATTTCAGATATTCTCATTTCAAAAATAATCTCCGGCTAATCGTTGAGACGACGTTGATGTTGCCTTGGTGGAGGTTTGCGCTTTCTGAGTGCTCTTGTTATGATATATTTTTATACAGTTGTTATTATACAATGAGTCTTCCATAGTAGCTTTCTCTCCGTAGCTTACAAAGCCTTTCTGCTTTGTTTACAAATATTATATATAATATTAAACTGAAATTGATGGGTGAGCGCTTGGCCGAATCAGATGCACAAGGAGCTGTCCAAGCACTGACTTGTGGGTTCGATTTTGGATAGGGTTGGCTCGTCATTTTTCGGTCATTTGTTTGTATTAAAAAAATGTCGTTTTGAATCGGAGAATATATATAATGAAATATTATTATTCTATGAGTCTTCCATAATACCTTTTTCTCCGTGACTTACGAAGCCTTTCTGGTTTGTTTACAAAAATTTTATATTTATATTTATATTTATATATATATATATATATATATATATATATATATGTATATATGGACCTCCGGCAGTGAAAGATAACCTTGTATTTATATTTGCAGGTGCAAAGCTTAGGAGTGGATTTTCGAAAAGAGTAAGCGATCTGCAAGTTTGCAAGCCATAAATCTCTATACGATTGCTGTTTCTCTAAACAAAAGGACGCCGACTTGATTTGATATGGTTTTGTATTAAAGTAGTCGTCTGCGCTATTTCAGGAATTGAATGAAGAGGAAGAAATTTATAAGGCACATCATGTGACCTAACAATTTTGAGAAATCACTGACATCGATTGATAATTTATCGTCTAGGCTGAAATGAAGGAACCGAAAGCTGACGTCAGCAGAATTTGAACATAAACCGCAGAAAGTCGTGACAACTAC
The DNA here is from genome assembly GCF_046866305.1 of Octopus bimaculoides. Classification (NCBI taxonomy): domain Eukaryota; kingdom Metazoa; phylum Mollusca; class Cephalopoda; order Octopoda; family Octopodidae; genus Octopus; species Octopus bimaculoides. The sequence continues at coordinate 20,036,445 of NC_142933.1, forward strand.
TGTGACATTCTATTCAACGTACTAACAAACCCGCCTTATGACAATCTATGTATGTATGTATGTATGTATGTGTGTATATATATATATATATATATATATATATATATATATATATATATATATATATATATATATATATATATATATATACAGAGAGAGAGAGAGAGAAAGAGAGACTGATAGTATCATGTTCACTCACAATCATTAACAAGGGCGAAAAGTCCAATGATAGAATATATATCCATTACGTAGTCATTTTGAACTTCTTTGTACGAACAAAACTTTGATAATATATCAAAATGTTGGATAGATATAAAACATAATTGTAGTTAAGTATGCTTTGAAATGATATAGAAAATAGTTTGACTTGTCAGAAATCTATCAAAATGATATGACAGAACGCTACGACTTCATCCCGGGCGAGTCGTGAATATTTTTGAGGAAATCTCCTGTATCATTTGAAGTTTCGTCATTGCTGATAATTGCTTAAAACATGAAACCACTGATCTCCGAGGATTTGTATTTCCAATGTTTGTATATTGTATGTGTGTGTGTTTGTGTGAGTGTGTGTGTGAGCGAAGATATATTCGTATGCATATATGTATGTATATATACGTGTACGTATGTGTATATACATGTGTCTATATATGTACGTGTGTGCATATATATATGTATATATGTGTATATATGTATGTGTGTATGTATATATGTATACATAAAAAATATATGCATGTTTATATATAAGCATATGTGTGTGTGTGTGTGTGTGTTTGTGTGCGCGTGTGTGTGTGAATGTGAGTATGTATGTGTGAGGTTGAATGTGTTTTCTTATTTATTGCGTTTTCAACTGAAAAAAAATAAAAGAAATATTAAAATATAAATATTGTCCTTCCTAGATGGCGATTACTGTATGATTGTCTTGCGAGTGTAATTACACAGTATCAGAACTCGATATCTTGACATTGCATGTAAATGCGATATATCATTTGTGTATGCAATACATTATTATTATCATTATTAGTATTATTATTACCATCATCATCATTATTATCATCATCACCATCATCATCATCATCATCATCATCATCATCATCATCATCATCATCATCATCATCATCATCATCATCATCATTATTTCTGTTGTTGCTGTTCTTGTTCTTACTGAGTTGGCGATTTAGCAGAATATTTAGCACGTCATCAGATAAAATACTGAATAACATTTCGTTCATCTTTGTGCTCTGAGTTCAAATTACGCCGAGGTCGATTTTGCCTTTGATCATTTCGGGGTCGATGAAATAAGTAACAGCCGAACACTGGTGCCAATGTAAACGACTTAACCTCTTTCTTGAACTTGCTTGTCTTGAGCCAATATTTGAAGTAGTTATTATAATTATAATATCATGTAAAGTCTCAGCTTGTTTTTGCTGGGTATGATGGAAAGTGTTAGCAACTCACAGCCAGCCGACTGAGATGACACTTGTGTACTAATCACGCTTCAAGAGCCCTGGGGAGAATACTTGCAGTTCCAAGCAATCATAATTTCTGCAGGCTTCCTATCTTATATATATATTCTAATCTTTTTGAGCCATGTTGGCAGTTGGGAACTAATACTTCCAAGCGCGCCAGTCACACATCCTCTTTCTACATTGCCTCTGTGTTTTTCACCTCACTTCATCGTAATTGATAACTTTTTCTTCTTTTCTTTAACACTGTTTTCCCCAGGACATGTTATATCAAATATCAAGCATGTTTTGTTTTTTCTTTCCTGTTCACATAAACAATGTCAAGTTTTTGGCGTTTAATCCGTTGGTCACAGGCCATCATTGCATTCCACAAGATTTTGCAATTTCTCAGTAACTCGTTCTGGGTTTTAGTCACACCACATCTTTGTTCTTTCTGGCCCAAAATTTCCACAAAGCTCCCAATGGATAACTCTTGCCACATTGACATGTTACCTTTTGTGTTCAAGTTGCTCCAGTTTCGGGCATCCACTAGCAATGTACCACACTCTTTCACTGTTCTCACCACACACATTCTTCGTTTGTCGCTGTCAGTGGTTTCATCAATTCTACACTTCACATACTTTGTACCGAATGCTTGTTCGTGTGCCGTGCATAAAAGTGCTTCTATTTTTATCTTCAATTCACTCCTTTGCATCAATAATAACCGGCCTTCTGTATCTGTCTTTTGCTCGTATCTCTTGCAAACTGACCATACATTTTTTTCCCTCTATATGGCATTTTTTCTTTGTAATGTTTTCCTCTTGGAATTTCTCTTTCTTAACATATTTATCGGATTTGATGGAGTCCGATTTCTTGACATGCATCAACAATTCTTTCACAGCATTTTTTACATACCATCCTAAAATGTTTTCCTCAGGTTCAACATAATCTTGACAATTTATCAACATTATTATTATTATTATTATTATTATTATTATTATTATTATTATTATTATTATTATTATTATTATTATTATAAGGCGGGCGAGCTGGCAGAATTGTTAGCACACCGGGAAAAATGCTTAGCGTTATTACTCCTGTCTTTAAGCCCTCAGTTCAAATTCCGCCGAGGACGACTTTGCCTTTCATCCTTTCGGGGTCGATAAATGAAATACCCGTGAAACTCTGGAATCGATGTAATCGACTTGTCCCGTCCCCAAAATATTTCAGGCCTGGTGGCCATAGTAGAAGAGGCTATCATTATCATCATCATCAGCAGCAGCAGTATTATCAATATAAAGGCGGTGCATTTGCAGATTTCTTACGGCGCTCGACGAAATGTTTAGCAGCATTTTTTCCATCTTTATGTTTTGAGTTCAAATTCCGACCAAAGTCGACTTTACCTTTCATTTCTTTAAGAGACGATTACATCAGTGCTATTTGAGCAATGGGTTCGATGTAATCGACTGTTCCCCTTCCCCAAACTTTCAGGTGCTGTGCTTATATTAGAAGGCTTTATTATTATTATTATTATTATTATTATTATTATTATTATTGTTGTTGTTGTTGTTGTTGTTGTTGTTATTATCATCATCATTATTATTATTATTATTATTATTATTATTATTATTATTATTACTATTATTATTCAGTAGTTTTATTTTTATAACGTGCTTTCACTTCACTACCGAGTGCAGCTCTGTGCGCCTTCGGTATGTGTTGTGGTTGGCTGTGATGTTCTTATGGTTACTGTATTGAAAGTGTTTTTGTTTGTGTTGCATTATTATTATTGTTGTTGTTGTTATTATTATTATTATTATTATTATTATTATTATTGTTGTTGTTGTTGTTGCTGTTGTTGTTGTTGTTGTTGTTGTTGTTGTTGTTGTTGTTGTTGTTGTTATTATTATTATTATTATTATTATTATTATTATTATTATTATTATCATTATTATCATTATAATATTATTATTAGTTTTATTATTTTTATTTTTATTATTATTATTATTATTATTATTATTATTATTATCATTATTATTATTATTATCTAATGAAAGAGAACTGTACACGCAATCGTTTTGAAGCGAAAGCTTAGCGGAAAAAAAAACAAACTTATATTCAATGTTGCGTTACATGAGTTAAAAGTTTCTCCCGCAGGCATATGCTTCTGGGTTTGATGACACAGCTTGGATAGAGAAGCTATGTATTCTCTCTCATCCCTCTCTCTCTCTTTTATATCTCTATCTTTCTATCTACCTCTCTTTTCCTTTCTCTCTATCTCTCTCTATTTCTCTTTCTCTCTCACTCTCCCTCTCTCTCACACACACACACTACTGAAACACGCACGTACACATCTCAGTTTAAAGGTGTCCCATACATCGTGATCATTTGGTCGTTAGCATCCAGCATGCAAAATGGCTACTATAAGAACGCTCAAATAAATATTAATAAATCGACAAATTTATTCATCAATGTATTAAATTCATTTCGAAACAATTTTGACGAGATGACTAGCGCTGCACAACTCGAATCCCTACAGCATCATACATCATATATGACACAAGGCAGATATACGAGGTCTGATCAACAAGTATACAGACTGTTGCCATAGTAACGAAACTAAAGCGTGTAGAGTAAAGCCGCTTGGAACTGATTAATCATGACCTTTGTCGGCCATGGGCCCTACGTTTTACCGTGTAAAAATGTGATCGTCGCATTGACCATGACAGAGAAAGTTGTCATGGCGATACCTGCTCAGAGGCCTACGCAAAGTTGCAGAAAGTGTATGGTGAGGAGTGTATGAGTCGCACAGATGCGTATCAGTGGTTCAGACGTTTCAAAGATGACCGAAAAAAACGTCGATAGTGACGAACGTTCGAGAAGATTCGCAACCAGTAGAAGTGAGAATTACATCGCAGAGGTGCTTTCAGTTGTGAAGGGGAATCGTCGAATCACCATCTGTGAGTTATCAGGGGATGTGCAGACTAGTTACGGTTCAGTTCAGTTCATTATCAATGAGGATTTGCGTATGAGAGGCGTGTCTGGCAAGTTCGTATCGCAACAGCTTTCAGCTGACCATAAACACACACGGGTTTCAGTTGCACAAAATCTCCTTGATTGTGTCAAGAACGATGAAAAATATTTGAAACCTTTGCATAGGCCTCTGAGCAGGTATTGTTAAGCTTTTGGCAAAATTTGATGCAGATTCTCTGCTCAACTTCCTGTCCCATATTCAATGACACACTACACACCTTCCTTACAAGCACTGTTGTAAAAGACAGAAGTGAGCTAGAACATTAAAACTCAGTGCTCATGCGCAGCAGAGTTCAGGGTGAATCTTTGCCTAGCGGCTTTCCTCCTCGTACCTTAGCTTCGTTACAATAACAACAGTCCGGATACTTATTGACCATACCACGTATGTAAGTGTGTGTACGTGTGTGTGTTTGTGCGTGTTTGTGCGTGTTTTTGTATGTAGTAAACTAATAAAGGACCACAAAATTCATTGCGACAAGTACTTCAGAAGATCGATTATATGCATATTATGATGTAATATACATGTAATCGGATGAGAGATACGTTATATACATACATAAATAAATACATACATATATATATACATGTGTGCGTATGTGTATGTATTTATATATATATATATATATATGTGTGTGTGTATACCTATATATATATATATATATATATATATATATATATATATACACGTTTGTGTGTGTATAGTATACAATGAGCTATTTTATTTAGTACGTCATTCATGTGTATAAGATGGCAGAATGTGATTTCAAGTATATTCAGGTGTTATTTCTGCACGTCCTACTAGAGCGTTGAGTTACCAAAATAAATAATTGACTCTCTCCAGACTATCATTAACTTGTAAAATATAAATCTCTTGTATATATTCCCCAATCAAAAATTCAAGAGCCAGAAGTTGTATGATTCAAAACAGTCACGCGTGTATTCTGTCCTCTTAAAGCATGTCCAATTAAAATTATTGTTTCTGTATATAAAGTGTTATCACTTTTGATCATCTTCGACCCACCAGCTAATCGTTGTTCATTATTTTTCGTTGTGGAAAATGAACTGAAAGAGGAAATTGTAAAGAAGAAGTCTATTTGACGATATTCGTTCGGCTATAACGTTTTATTATTCCTCACACTTCTCTAATTTGCAACAGAACCGTTTCAATGCAAGGTATGGTGAGTGACATTTTAAGTCTTTCATGGACTACAATAATTCGGTTCAAAATAAAGGCTAACACCAATACTAATTGTCATTTTCAAGCAGCTATTCAACTTAATATAGTTCAATATATAACTTTTGTAATATGTAGTTCCAATTATATTACAACTGTCAAGCGGTTCTCCTGAGAAGCATTTCACTGGCACCTAGCTGGGACTTCTTTCGAATAAACTTTTAATAATGCATCTGTTTTCATTTTTGTACTTTTCTATAAGTTCGTATTAACTTGAACGAATATTTTCGGCAATGAGGTGACAATATCTAAACGTTCCCGACAGCTGGGTGAATATACATATATATGAAGAAAAGTATATGACAAAACATTAAAGACAGAGGGTATCAACTAATGCAAAAAGCTGTTGATGGAAAGTCGGCTATCAGAGTTAGAAGGTGAAATTTGGGAGAAGGAAAATCATGAAATATTATCTAAAATAGAACCCATTGCAGAGAGATAAGAGTGCAAATATTTATAGAATAATAAGTATAAACTAACATGCAAACATGCATACTCTTTTCTACAGTGCATATATTTTCAGTACCACAATAACAATTTTAAGATAAGTTATCCTTCTCATTTTCGAAGAAACAATTTCCTCAAATATCAAGAAATTCATCTCCCAACAGCATAGGAATTATCTAGTTTCAAAGACATCAATAATAAATGCTTACGATGAAGAACCTAAATAGTTTCTTCGACCTGTATATGTTAATAGTATCATTCTGTATATATCTACAATAATTTGGACAGATGACCAATCATTATAAAATTCCGTTCCACTATCAATACTAAAGAAGATTTACGATATCGTTTAACATGAAGGGTTTCTCTCGAGAAGTATGTCATTATTGAAACTGGTTGGGTGCATGTGTGCATAAAAATAATATTTCAATAATTGCTTGTTGGGTATTTTGTCCCCTCTTTCAAATTAAAGGAAAACTTTTACACGGCAAATAATTCGCAAGTATCAACAAAGCTGAACGAAATAATTTATTTCTTACACAGAATTCTTAAGCTTGAGTGTAGAATACAAAGCGCCGTTGAAGATGTATATTACTGCACGCATTTCACATAAATCATAGAGCAAATATCAAAACGGTATGATAAAGAAATACTTGACACCGACGAATGTGAAGTAACCCAGCTAGAAGCTAAGAAAACAAGGACTAACTCAAAGATATAAAACAAATTTACAGAATAATAGGTGGTTACATTGAAGAACCAGTTTGATCATGCAGTTTCTGAATCACAGAGGATTTCCAAAACAGTTTAAATAGATATAGATGACATACATGCATATATTAAACTGAAATACGATTTGCAGACATCATATTTACGTGGTCGGGACTTCAACACCAACACAGAACCTGTCTTCTATCATTGAATTATGGCGACAAATACGTTTCGAATCAAATTTGATAACATTATCTCTCCCGGAAATTGATATGTATTTATATATCTGTGGGGGGGAGTGTGTGTGCGTGTGTGTATGTGTGTGTGTGTGTGTGTGTGTCTGTGTGTGCGTGCGTATCTGCGTATATTTATAAGGTTATGATATTACCACAAGAACCAGAAAAAAAAATCAAAAGCGTCAGCTTGAAACACCTTTTCCTGCACGAGTCTTTCACAGATGTTTTCATACAAAACATGAAGATAATCGTGTTCGTGAAACATTCATTTCATATTTCGTAAAATATTAAGCAGTGAATATTTCTCAAGAAAACCAGTTTCGGTTTCACAGCTGATGATATAAAACGACTTATTCTGAGTACCGGAAAATGGAGTCTATGATTTATGATAAAGAATACTCAATATGTGCATTGAGTCCTGTAATATATCGCTTCTAGTGAAACACGATATATATATATATATATATATATATATATATATATATATATATATATATATATATATATATATATATATATATATGTATGTATATATATATATACGACGGACTTTTTTTTCCAATTTCTGTCTACCAAATCCACTCAGAATGCTTTGCTTGGCCAGGTGCTATGATAGAAGACAGCTGCCCAAAGTGCCACGCAGTGGGACGTAACCCGGAACCATGTGATTGAGAAGCTTCTTACCATACACCCACCTCTGCACCGATGTATATATATATATATATATACACACATATATATACACACATTCGCACACACGCGCACACACACACACACACACACACTAGCAAATATTCAATCACAAAGAAACAAATGTTTTGTTTGTGTGTATCTGTCAGTATGTGCGTCTCTGTGTGAAATGTTTCAATGCTTTTATCTTTAAACGAATGAGTAGATTAACTGGAATTAATGAATGAATGGATTAATTGGAATTATCTGCTCTAGTTTTTGTTTTTAATCTTCAACTCTTTCGTGGAAGGCAAGTTCTTTTCCCAACTGCAAAGACAATTTCGGTTAACTAAGGTTTCAATTCTCAATATTAGACAAGGAGACATATATGTACATATGCAAGCTTTATGGATATGCGCTTGCGCATGTGAGTGTGTAACATAAACTGGTGCGTAGTTTGACAAGGATGTAGCTTGTATTTCTAGCAGAGCGTTTGACGATACAGAAGCTGACACGCCTGTTCCCTTATATGTAGTGACAGTGACTTATTTTTCCTGTCTATAAATCAATATTCATCTCCACGCTAACGTATTCTCACAGTTGAAACCATACTACTAATATTTGAGGTAAAGCATCTTCAGAAAGTAGGGATTTATTAACCTATAGACATATTCAAGAAAGTGAGAAACCATGGTAACGCGATATTCGTTAAAAAGATTTCTTTCACAACGGGCCATATTTTAAAGACTAATTTTTTTCTACGGATACAAAAAATACCATGCGATTGCATCGTGTGTTCTAAAAAAAAAGAAGCCTCTTTTGATTGCAGTTCTCTATATATGAGATTCAACCGTTCCGTTAGCTGAATCACCTGCTCCTGTATTAACATGTGTCTGTCTATTCTACATATATGTGAAACTTCAACGTAATTTTTAGCCAGAATCAGAGTGAAATGACGTGACTTTGAATTACACGTACAATCATACTAAGCGACTTCTATGCAGTTTCCATCTCTTTAGTTTCACTTTGGATTGACCCAATGCTATGAAAAATTACATTTGCACAGGATTTCACACAATACTTTCAAACACGAGATCTGATTGAGGGCTAAAGTGTATTTGGCCATACTGAGCCCACACAGAGAATTTTATATAATATAATATGACATAATATAAGATAAGATAAGAAGAAAATGGGTATGCCTGACATCGTTAAATGAAGTGTTAAACTACATTACAGTCCAGTAACTAAAAACAGTAACAGTGTAATATAAATAAATATTTCCTTTCAAATAACTTGTTTTGTGAAAAGCTTTTTTTTTCCAATATTATGTATTAAAATAAATAAAAGCATTGATGGGAACATCTGCTAATACTTTGCTTCTTTTAAAACACTCATAAACAAAAGGATAAATCTTTCTCGAGGCAAATGTTCCGCTTGACAATTGGATGTATCTTTAATGTTTTAGGTTTAACTCATTCCAAAGCCTTTCGGCGATTTATGGATGATTGATGCACAACTCATAATGTTAAAACAGAATTCCTTTATTGGAGAAGCAAATTATTGTCGCTAGATATTGCTTGTTAAAGAAAGAATTATTTTGAAGAAACTTTCATTTTTGCGTGTTATCTGGGAAGTGATACTGAAAAGACATGAACAACGTAAAAAGCTGGCCTTTTAAAGACTCAAAACTATGAGCATCTTTATACACTGTTCCAATCACCTGTATTATGAGGTGTAAGTCCCCCAATATAACTGAGCATTACCGGTGAAGCAACATCATATGCTAGTGCCGTATGGAATTATATGGTTCTTCGAATAGCAAAAGTCCATATATTGATATATCCGGCGATATTTCCAACTGGAATATTAGGGGTCTTATTTAACTGCTGTTATTAGATGAGGTTTTCCCTGCCAGTTCATAGTTTTCAAACACGTATGGAAACACCAACACCACCGACACAAATGTGTTTGTACAAACATGGAAATTCGAAGAGATAAACAGACAAGCCTGCATGACTACCTAAGACATGGTGTGGGTAGCTTCACTTGTATCACGGCAGCGCAATCAGTTTTCGAGCACTTTGCCGAATAGATAGATAGATAGATAGATAGATAGATAGATAGATAGATAGATAGATAGATAGATAGAGTGTTAAACGCAGGTGTTATTCAAATTTTATACTTTCACGGTATGTTTCGAAGAAAACTTTGATATTATTCCAGAGGGAATAGAATGATGTAAAACAATGCAATCTTCTCATCAGGGAAAAAAAAGGAGAAACAAAACGCATTAATAAGACATTTTAACCGAATGTGATTACTGCATAAATGATGAAGGGAACGCTGGTACGTTAGCTCTTAAAAAACCGTTAATATATATAACGGCAAAGGCAATTTGTAGAAAGAAAAGGAGGAGGAAGAAAAACAATTATCAGAAAATTAAAAGTGGAGAAATTTAGTGCGATAGGTGAATAGGAATAAAGATTGCAGACGTAGCAATAGATATATTTAGCGGAAGTGATATATAAGAAGACAGTTAAAGGTCGGATTTTATAGACTGGCAGAAAGCACTTATAGGAATTAAAGGTAGGTTTTTGCCCATGTTTACAACGATAAACGTGTTATTTGTAAACATTGAAAAGAATACACCCCCCACACATATATATATACGCGCACACATACACACACAATGCTAGAGGACCAAAACTACAATAAAAAAGCAACCCACTACAAAAAAATTCAAAAATAATGAAAAACCTCACAATTCTTTTAAAGGAATATTGCAAAGGCCTAACCAGCAAAGAAATTGACTGTATATGTCACTTCAAATGCAACACGAGCAACTTTTATGGTTTACTAAAAATCCACAAAGGCAAAAAGATAAGTGGTGCCTGTAAATACTCAGTAAACAAATTACGTACAGTTAACACCTCCAGATGATCTAAAATTGGGACCAAGACCCAGCATGTGAAACACACAGACTCAGCAATTACTTGGACATCCCGCTAAAATCCTGCTTAAATCTTATACAAAGCTACATATGAGATGACCTTGACATGCTAAATCATCTACCAAAAAACGATAAATACAAATACAGGTTTTACTTCATTTGATGTTGTCAACCTATACGCCAATATTCCCTGTGACTATGGGATAACTGCAATCCAATACTTGCAAGATACTCAGCAGTCTGAACTTCCAACACGCATAAAATGAATTTTTCACTGATCGGTTCAGTTTCATACTTTAAAAAAACTTCAAACTTCAACGTTTCGGATTACCGCCAAACATCAGGAACGGCGATGGGCATGAAAGTAGCCCCCAGCCCCATACACCAACTTAGTCATGGGATTTCACAAACAAAAAATTAACAATCAATCTCTTCTGATATTTGGTGATACGTTCCATACACAACTCAGAAACAATTGGAAAATATTCCTGGATGATAACTTCATCTTATGGCAGGAAAACATTAACAAGCTAACTGAATTTTAAAAAATCATGTTAATCAGCCCCAGCAAAAACATTCAATTCATAATGGAGTTTAACCACAAAGAACTCGCCTTAAGATATCTTAATCACAAACCAAGATAGGAAAATAGAAGCGGACATATTCTACAAATCCACTTACTCCAAGCAGTACCTTTTTTGTATCATATCACTCGAAACACAGTATACTCAACATTCCTTTCAATCTGGTAAAATGAAGTTGTACCATCCAAACGTGAACAAACCTAGAGGAACTAAAGTATACGCTTACTCAACGTGTCTTCCCTCCTGGCAAAATCACCAACGGAATAAACAAGACCAAATAAATTGATATCAAGGAAATTAGGAAAACAAAGGAATGAGAAATGTCTTACCATTCGTGTCAACATTAAATCCTAGAAACACCGAAATATTTGATCACATCTACAAAAACCTCCCCATTTTATTTGCAGATGAAAAAAATGAGGAAAATCTTAGAAAAACAACAAATTACCAAAAGCAAAAGTCGGCTCAAATCACTAAAACTCATTCTCGCTGAAGCAAGAACGTACAAAGAAACCACCAACCCAACTGTCACAAAATACCGAAGAACACACTGCGGTACTTGCCGTTACCTAACAGACAAGAATTTAAATTCAAAGACGGCCAAACATTCAAATTTAAATCTAATCTCACCTGTAACACGGAATACTCGATCAACGTAATCACATGCAATTGATGCTAACATAATTACATAGGACAGACGAGCGGATCGCCAGGCAACAGAATGACGACAATCACCAACAGATCCGAGACAAAAACACGAGGAAATTTTCTTTACGCTGTGCAGGAATGGACTTACCCAATTTCAAAATATTTCCCCTCTACAAGTGCTCAGATTCTTTCAATCAGCAACAAAGACTAAATAACAAAAGGCAACATTGCAAACTGCACTTCTAATTTTTTCTTGATTGTGACATTTATATTTTTTTCTTTCTCACCGTTGGTTGAAATTGCCCTTTCTAAGTCACCTTACCATTGTCACTCACGAATTATCAACGTCCTTCTCCGTCATTTGGATCCGATCGACAACTGCACAAGTCCACTGTTGTGTACCTTGCAAAGTGGTCAACGCAACATATATATATATATATATATATATATATATATATATAAACAAATAGTAAATGAGTATATGCATATATACGTACAGGTATGTGCATACCGACATCCACCTGTATGTATAGGTGCATATCTGGGTACAGGACATTGCAAACAAAACAGAGATGAGAAAACACACAAGCCACATAGAGAACATTCTACTTCATCAGCTACCCACGTTTTAACACCGGCGTTTCGAAGAGCTGGGCAGGACGCATCGTTAAAACGGCTCTTCCCATGGACCGCAAATTAAATTTGTATACACAAATTAAATCTTGCCATGGAGGAATATAGTGGCGGACAAAAAACAAGACAGGAAAACAAACAGAAAAGGCTTTACGGCCAGACGAGAAAAATTATGTGTGTATGAACGCTGTGAGGCACGAACTTGAAAGTAGGGACGAAGTGGTTCGCGTGTTTGCTCGGCGATAGCCAAGGAAGAAAAGGATTATTGACCGGAAGCATGTGACCATGCCGGTGTAAGGGGAAGAGAGAGAGTGGTAGAGGGAGAAACAAAGGGAGGAAGTAGAAGAATAGGTGAGCAACGAGAGGAAAAGAGAATGAGAGGAAGTATGAGGGGGAAAAAAGAGATACGTAGTAGTAACAGAGGAAGAACGAGAGGGGTAAAGCGAGATACGTAGTACTAAAGAGGAAGAACGAGAGGGGGAAAATATATGTATATATATATATATATATATGCAGTATGTATATATACAGGATAAATTTCTATGGGTAAATTGTCGCCAATTTATATTTCTAATTTCGCGCATGCGCGTTGTTTGTTTATTTTTGATTTTGTCGACTACACAGGATAGTAGGGTCGGTTGGGCATCGTCTGTGAGAAAAGTAACACCATGACACAATTCACTGTGCCAGAACTTTGGAAACGACATGTTGTACTGCTTGGCATTCGCACCGGAAGCTCTAATACGAACGTTTCAGAGTGTTTTAGTGTAAATCTGAGGAGGACAGTGCAAAAATCTAATATGCGTTCAACATCATAGTGTTTGGAGAGATCAATAGTGATGGCGACATTATGCCCCCATTCATCTTCCCACACAGTCTTAGACTCACGACGGAGGCCTACATCAACAGCCTCGAGAAAGTAGTGCTACCCTGGTGGAAGGCAGTGGCTACTGGAAGACCCTATGTCTGGCAAAGGATTCTGCACCATGCTGCACAAGCAAGAGAATCCAGACACAATTGTCAGACAATTTCTCCCTCTACATCACTCCTAACACTTGTCCGGATAACACTCCAGACTGCAACCCCCTTGATTATTATGTGTGAGGCGCAGTTGAGCGAGAGACCAACGAAACCCCGTGTAACACCGAAGATGAACTGTAGGCAAGGATTATGGCAGCATAAAGAAGGAGACCATCCAGACGAATTACAGGAGATTCCGAATTCGTCTGGACACTGTGGTTGAAGCTAATGGCGATGTTATTGAATACATTTTTGTATTTCAAGATATTTTTATGTAATTTTGTAAATATATGTGTTAAAATGAGATGTCAGAGTTATTTTCATTTCTGCCTATTTAGACGCCAGATAATCCACCGCACCCAGTGTATGTATATATATATATATATATATATATATATATATATATATATATATATATATATATATATATATATATATATATATATATATATATATATATATATATATTATTGATGAGTTTATGAATTTATTAATAATATAAAAACACATATATACACATTTATTTGCTCAAGATAATTGAGCACTCAACATAAGTTCAGTTATATATTCTTTTAGAATATTACTCATAAAAGTTATATATATATATATATATATATATATATGTGTGTGTGTGTGTGTGTGTGTGTGTGTGTGTGTGTGTGTGTGTGTGTGTGTATGTATGTATGTATGTATGTATGTATGTATGTATGTAGTGGACAATGTCGGAAAGCTATAGCTGAAAGTGAAACTTCAATAAAATTGAAGTGATAAACTATAAAGATAGATATCGTACTCATGAAATATAATACGTAAAATTATGTCTTTATAATTAATTATATTATTAAGCGATATTTAAACAGCGTGAAAATCTTCAAACAAACAAAGAACTTTCGAGATAGTCATTTAACGTGGTAAAAATAGCATCAAATCTTCATGATCACACACTTGACAATCTCAAAAGAAGTGAAAGAGCGCATTGTTTAATATTGGTCTAGACTGATGGTTCTCAAACTTTCTACTTCAATACATTGGTGCACAAGAAGAGCTAATTAAGTGCAGTACAGATACACTCACACACACAAACGGACACACACATACACACATGCAAATACAAGCATACACACATACACACACATACATACATAAAAACATACATGTATATATGTATATATGTATATATATATATATATATATATATATATATATATATATATATATTTATATATATATATATATATATATATATATATATATATATATGACGATTAAGGAATATTCACGTGTTTGTATCAATATTATATTTCCTGCGGGCGTTTCAACATTATGCCTGTTTGGACCCCTGCATTTATATGTTCCAAGTGCATTTAAACGCTCTTCTACCTCCTGCATATCGGCTTCCCCCTCCTCTTCTTCTTGTCCCCATTCTCCTTCTTTTTCTTCGTCTTTCCCTCCCATTTTCTCTTTCTCCTATATCATTGCTTTCGTTGATTTTTATACGCAATGTAAATGCTCTTACAACGCTAGTAACAAAGAAGAAAAGAAAAACAAAACAGCGAGCTTATTATAACACTTCCCTTGCCCTCTACATATAGAAGTTTGAATTTAAATACATACAATTCTGATTCAAATTAAAACCAGGTTTAGATGTATTTATGGCTAACTGTATTAAGAACAGACTATTAAAGATTCGTTTGTTGAAGGAAGGTCGAACCTTTCTACTCTAGGCACAAGGCCTGAAATTTGGGGGGAGGGGGCCAGTCGATTAGATCGGCCCAGTATGCAACTGGTACTTAATTTATCTACCCCAAAATGATGAAAAGCAAAGTCGACCTCGGCGGAATTTGAACTCATAACGTAAAGACAGGCGAAATACCGCTAAGCATTTCACCCGGCACGCTAACGTTTCTGCCAGCTCGCCGCCTTAGAAGCACGGCTGAAGTCAGATAAGTTTGAATAAGAAACCCTTACGTTAAAACATCAAAGAAGGGTAGCTGTCAGGAGAGAAAGTGTTCTACCGTATGAACCAATTACAAGAAAGCTTCTTCCATTTTTTTTTCCTTTGAGAAAGTAAAGGAGACACACTACGATAGACAACTTGAATAGGAATTATGGATTTCTAACCTGGAATATTTCACAAATGCATATCGTCTTCTAAATAGCCTAACGTGTGCACAATAAAATTAAAGTATGTAAAATAAAATAAAAATTACATATCATCAAATCGATAGTTAAACTAATAGCAATTCTGAAAGAAATTTCCAAACGAAATCTAGAAATGGCAACATTGAATGTGTCTTTCAGTAATGAAACGTCACTTAAAAATTGACTCACATCACAGTTAAGTTGACAAATCTAGAAGAGAAGTTGGGTTTTTGTTTTCTACTATTGATCATAGAATAATGTGATTGGATTCAAAATCTTATCATGGAAATTGTAACTGATGTTAGTTTTTAAATGTCCTGAAAAAGAATCAGCTTCTATATGCACTGACCATGCGCTGACATTATGCAAAGAACTGCTGGTTGAAATGCTTTAGCTTTCTATAAGGGAAAAATTCCTTACGGGAAAGATATCGTACAGTAATATAATAATTTGAATCAACTTTCAGTCATATATTTATGTGAATTAAAGTTTTTAATGAGTGACATTAAATGTAAAAATTAACACTAAAAATATTTCTAATGCATAGAAGAAACTGATAACTGTTCATCACGCATGCGTCCCAATAGTGAAAACATTGATAACAAAATATAAAGCTCATGTTTTATACTCAAACGATTAATGAAATATTGTAAGCTTATAGCCTTTTATAGTCTTATCTAAATTTCTAACTTTGAAGCAATGTTCTTTTTGTCAATTTACATGAAAAAAGCACCTACTTTTATTATTTTATTCTTTAATGTTCCAACGAGTAAGAATAAAAACAAAAACAAACAAAAATAACAGACTGCAAGGATATCGAACCTAACTGCAGCTAAATGACAACAATACATACATACACAGAATTACGCACGCTTGCGTACACGTGTATGTATGTATGTATGTATGTATGTATGAAAGATGGCTAACAATGCATCTTAGTGAATCATTGCTATTTAGTACACTTGAAGCACATCGCTGCGCCAAAAATATACGCTATTTCAACATTTATTTGGGACTGAAATAGACGCTGTAGTCCTCTGTTAGATATTCTGTCTCGTACAAGTGCGACATTGTTGCTGTTGTTGTTGTTGTTGTCGTTGTCGTCTTTTATTATTGTTTAACAAAACCAGATTTCATTGAATTGAACTATAACCAAAATTACACCATCTCTACTATAACAGGATATGCACTAACACAGATAGATGTACATTATATATCATGTTCCTATATGTTGCTCAGTCCCAATTTGACCCTTAATCGAGTAGAATCAAATATATTCCCTCTAGGCCATCCTGTTTCTTATTTTCAGATATTTTGAATTACACATCAAATATGTCTTTTCTTCATGCGAACGTTTGAGGCGAATTAAAGAAGATTTGACTGAAAGAGTTTCTTCAATATTGTTCTTATTTTTGTATCTTAACAGCGGGTCTGTTCTCACCAAGTACATATTCATCAAAGTCATTCGACTCTCGCCATACCAATTTATATTTAAAAAACATATCTAGGTGTGCATTATATAAGATCCTCCATTTTAAAAGCAGTTGCGTATCATTTTAGACAGAATTGGTTACTATTTTTGCAAGCCGATGGAGCTCGTATGCACCATCTTTAGCTCATTATCCGTGAGTCCAAAGCAGTGTGAAATTAGGATGACGAAAGTAACATGAAGAAAGAAAAGACAGCCATCATTATAAATGTGATACAGCATATAGAACAGAACTACAAGCGAAGCTGTGCTTATGAAGCCAGAATAATGAACACAGATCATAGAAATCAATATGATTTAACACTTGTGCATTTGTACATATGTCAAAATCACATCGCTTTGAGATTCGTAAAATTACATATATGTGGAAGTGGGGTAGGTTTAATGTTTCAAACGAATAGTTTCGTGAGAGAAAGATGGACAGCCTAGTAAGAGTAGTGTTCAATAGATATATTGGAAGTAGTGAGTGTTTGAAGAAGCACCAGGAGTTGATGGAGAATATCGGATGTAGGAAAGAATATGTATTAACCTGTGGACAACAAACAAAGCAACAATGTAAACTAAAACAACGTGCAGAAATTACAAAAAAGATGAAAACAAATTAAAAGCAAGCACACACAAACACACAGACACCCCACACACACACACACATATATATATATATATATATATATATATATATATATATATGTATATGTATATACATATATATGTATATATATATATATATATATATATATATATATATATATATATATATATATATATATATATATATATATGTATATATATATATATATTTATATATATATATATATTTATATATATATATATATATATATATATATATATATATATATATATATATATATATATATATATATATATATATATATATATATATATATGTATATATATATATATATATATTTATATATATATATATATATATATATATATATATATATATATATATATATATATATATATATATATATATATATATATATATATATACATACGTGAAGGTGCGCGGGTCAGTGGTCAGGGCTTCGGCATACGATCGGGAGGTTCAATTCCCAGCGACGCGTTGTGTTCTTGAGCAAGACACTTTATTTCACGTTGCTCCAGTTCACTCAGCTGGCCAAAGTAAGTGGTACCTTCAATTCAAAAGGGGCCAGCCTTGTCACATTCTGCGTGTTGACTCATTATGCACTCTTACTACAGTGGTTTAACTGATTAAAAGTCAAAGAAAATGAGAACGAGTAGTGTTCATTAATATCTGCTCATGATGAAATAAATACCGGCATTGAAATAAGGTATTTCCCCTCTATGTTTATTAGCGGTGGTTCAATCGAATTGTTATGCAGATGGCTTAATCTGAGAGGTAGTTCAAAGTGGCGTATTCACATGGTGACATACACCTCTGAGAGTGATACAGTATTTTTACGAATATTAAGCAATTATTAATTTCGAAATGCTCACCAAAACAGTAAAAGGTTCACCTATGTATGTTGATCACATAATTGTACCTCTCCCCATCTCTCACTTGCAACCTATATATATATGTATATACACACACATGCAGTTATACGTATACTTACATAAAATGGTCCTCAGGATAACTTTGAAGTGAAATTTAATAAAATGCAACTTTAATTTAACTTGTATTCACTTCAAAAAATATCATTCAAATGATTAAGATCTTGGCTCCGTATTTTTCACCATTTCGTTTGTTAATTTCATTGCTTTCATTGCTATTGTCCGTTTGCATTCTTTCAGTTTCTCTTTCGTCCAATACGTTTAACACAATACATAGTTTTTCAATATTCTTTGCTTGTGTATTTGCATTAGTGTTGGAACCCTTATTACTAATCTCTTAGTTACAACTAGTTCTTACTACATGAAATAAATATAGTCGATCAAGGAATATAAGGTAATTAGAAAACAATAAATGTCAGAATGCTTGCAGAAATTTGTGTCTGAATAGGTACTTCAATCTTTTATATATATCTGTGTGTGTGTGTGATAGAGAGAGAGAGAGAGAGAGAGAGACAGGCAGAGAGAAAGAGAGAGGATTTAGTGGGAGAGAAAATTAAAATCTGTTATGTAATGGTGAAGTATTGTGGTGTAACCCCCTTAGATCAATAAATGTAATTACGCAACTGGCAAAATAATTTTTCCATGCATTGGAACGCAATTTTCAACCTAGTAAATATAGGAAAATCTTTAATAAGCATCTTGTGAAACTCTGCCACGCATAATCTGGCAGATAATATCGCTGCAATTAAACGTAATAACATTACTATTTTTTTCTTTAGTAATAACAGCATTGATTCATAGAATAGCGTATCCCAAACTCACCCTATTAGATATTACTCTACCGGTCATGCCTGTAATGGTTCGCCTGAAACTGTTATGCCCGAGGTTGATTTCCCCGGCGTTCCCGGTATAAGGAGCTTAAACAAAGGTAGTAGTAGTAGTAGTAGTAGTAGTAGTAGTAGTAGTAGTAGTAGTAGTAGTAGTAGTAGTAATGATTATAGGCAATGAAAAGAGCGCGATACGATTTGATGCATGTTTTGTTTAAACGCTTTCAGTCTACGGTATTTGATGTAGGGGAAGTTCGTTAAAACGTAGAGTTTTAAAAAACGCTGTATAAGAAATGACCTCACCTAGAAGGTCACCTAGAAGGTCACCATGAAGGAGCTGGAGAAAGCCTTGAAAGCAACGACAAGTTCGAAAAACACCAGGCTTGCATGGTATCCTCTCAGACATGCTCAAAACAGGTGAGCAAAACTTCCGTAATGAGCTGTTGAGACCCTATAAAGACTTGTCTTTCAAATAAGTATGTACACCAGGGCTTCAAGGACTCCCTAATAGGTGCCATTTACAAAAAGAAGGGTATCGAGAAAAATGTGATAATCACCGGGGCATTTCTCTGTTGGCCATTGCTGGGTCAAATATGCACATGGAAGTTTTCATCTGCACCAGAACAGATGGGAAACTTTTCCACTTGGCCTATTTTCGTGCCTATACCTAAATCAGAGAAACGTTTATCAGGGAGCCGAATCTACATAATATTGGTATAAATCATTGTGGACCGCTTTTCTTGTGCAGTAGACATGTTGGATTTTGAGATCAACGCTTCGAAAATTGAGCTATTCTGCCAGCTTCCAGCAAGATATCCTAAAAGACTGAGAGAGCGTTTTCAGAGCTACCGTAACATTGCACGCAATACGAAGATAAAGGTGTACAGTACGGCACTGCTACTTCGCCTTCTCTACGCCACAGAATGATGGCCTTCTACCGCAGGCACATCAACTTCCTAATCTGCGCTCCATCTTGCATTTAAGTGTGCAGCTACGCATTGTTGTTACAGAGATCCTGAACGGTGCTGGCGCAGTTAGTGTCGAGGTACTCATTATCTAATCGCAGCTGCACTGAAAGGGACTTGTAACCAGGATGGAGTCGGCTCCTAAAGGTAGTTTTGGAAGGGTAACTGTGCCAGGGCAGGCGGGTCTGTAGTGCCCAGAGTTTTCGAAATATGGATGTGCTAAACAGAAATATGAAGAACTCCAGCATCTCCCCAGATACCTGGGTGGAGAAGACCTTGCAGCGCAATGAATGGCACCAATCGCTGAAGCTCGTAACTCCAGTCATCGAGGAGAAACAATAGAGAATACTAAAGAACACATGAGAGGAGTCACTTCGCCGTTACATCAAGTAGTTTCACCTGTAGTAGATATCATCGCTGCTGCAGGTCAAGGCCAAGTCTTGCGAACCACATGCGAGCTTGCCAGACATGATTACTGAACAAGACCAGTCAATGTGAACGACGACAATACCTCAAAAGCAGGCGAACGAGTTGCCACACGAATGAACAAGAACGGTAGATATCGGTATTTCGGTGTTATTTCAGTATACCGATGCCGTGTACACAACTCAGCTCGAAATAATTGACATCACCGGTCTGACTTATATACAAATATCAAGACTTGTATACAAATAACAAAATGTATCTGGTGGCGTGGAACAGCGCCACACAAGCAAAGCAAAATAAAATTTTGATTTGGAGGAACAGCTCTAATAATGTGAACATTATTGATATTTTGTCTAAACGCTATCAGGCATCGGTGTTTCGTTCAGGAAAAGTGCCTTTGAGACTTACAGTGTAAGAGAAATAAACACTGAATATTTCAAGACCACGCAAAAGAAATCAACCCGTAGGTGAGTGAGAATGGCAGATAGCGATATTTTGCTATTATTATAGCTCATGTTTACCAGCGGTGAGATAAAATAATAGCTCATACATTAACTATGTCAAATCAATAATTTTGACATTATTAGAGTTGTTTCTAACTCAAAAGTTTATCTTGATTTTACTTGTGCGGCGCTGTTACACATCAGGAGATACATTTTCTGCTATTTATATTTAATTCAGACAAAACGATTTGAAATCGTTTCCAGGTTTACTCGAATAGACCAATGAGTAGAAATAAGAACAAAATATCGATATCTACAATTCTCGTTCATCTACAGTCAACCCCTTTCACCTTGTTTTGTGGTATACAGTGCATTTTAAATATTCTGCGTCTTTAAAGGCACCTCCTTTGAATGAGATACCGCAGGCTGAAAACGTTCAAACAAAATATACATCAAGTGTGTTGTATCGAATGTGTGTGTGTGTGTGTGTGTGTGTGTGTGTGTGTGTGTGTGTGTGTACACGCACACATACACTCAGACACAGACATATATGTGCTTGTACACATATATAACGTTAACCAGAACCTAATTTTTTCTAGTACGCTAATCATTTTAAACAATCACAAAAAAAAAGAATATGAAATATATAAATATATTTAGTATATATAATGTTTGCTTATATTCCATCTGTTTTAGATATCCATATATCCATAACTAACTTTGATAACGAATTTAGATAACACACGTCAGACACTGAAATCATAATGTTAAATGTGAATATGCATTATCTACAAGTATTATCCATAAACAACGTGGCGCATGCAAAACTCCTTTCATAAAAACGCTACTAAGTAACCTCTTTAAGAAATTTGTAGATGTAAAACTTTACATGGTGCTCCAGAGACTGATCTACAATCACTCCGATAACAGAGGAAATAGAACATTATGGAAACATTTTAAATGTGCACTATTCAGAGGTAACCACCGAAGAGAATTTTCACTTTGTAAGTAAAGCTTGTGACATTCCCAAACGACGTATAAGCCAAATATTATTTTAATATGGATTACGGCTGCACTAAATGACGATAATGTAATCAGTTTTATGAAGGTTAAAAAGAGCATTTACAATTGTTCAAATGGATTCTGAATTATCCATTTTGTAGTCAAATGAATAATGTTTTCCTGAATATAGATTGGTTAATCGCCGTAATTGCATTATTTTGGTACAACAGAACAAATGTAATCACGTAACATTTCTCTTGCATTTTTCGATATTTCAGCACTTTCAGTTTCGAGTCCCAATTCCCCGAGAAATGAGGAAGGTGATATTTTAGATGTTAGAATAAGAACCCACATTATATTGGTTTAAATGGTTGACATTTTACTTCTATTTCCTGATCTGTTAAAATGATTAACACATTAAATGGATTATGACGTGTGCGTCCTGTATATACAAGAGAAGGCGACGAATCTACAATAATTGTCAGAGCATTAGTTAAAAATGCCTTACTGTGCGGTTGTCCGCGTTCCGCGTTCAAATAACATTGAGGTCAACTCCGATTTTTTCTTTTCCGGATTTGTATCTAAATTATCACTCTCTTTAGCACTTCCCTCTGTCTCTGTCTGCCTCTTTCTCTCTCTCTCTCCCTCTGTCAAATTTAGTCTCTCCCTGTATTGTCTGCTTCTCCCTCTTGCGCTCTCTACCTTTGTCTCTATCTCTGTCTCTTTCTCTCTCTCTCTCTCTCTCTCACTGACTCACTGACTCACTCTTTCCCTGTAGATTGAGTCAATAATTCAAAGACCCAGGTTTCTCGTATTATGTCACGCTCATTCGGCTTGAGAACTGCGCTAAAGTTACATGTAGAATACGCAGCCAATTATGCGTTAACTTCCCAATTAGGAATTCAATTGGTCCAACAACTGAATGGTCATCTTTGAGTTGACTAAGATTTCTTCATAATACAGGGTTTTCGACAACGTTTCTGTCTACTACGTTTTACTGACAAGATACTGCTTAAACTAAAGATATGGTAGAAAGCACTCCTACAAAGCAAAACAAACTGCTTAAACGCAGAGACATACTTGTACCATCGTATTTGTTCTATTGTCTGTTTCGTCTGTCTTCACGTTCTACGTTCAAATTCCGCCGAGGTCGACTTTGCCTTTCATCCTTTCGGGGTCGATAAATTAAGTACCAGTTGCGGACTGGGGTCCCCTCCCCCAAAATTTCGGATCTTATGCCTAGAGTAGAAAATAATTGATTACAAATGTTGGCACAAAGCCACCAATTTTGGGGTGGGGGTAATTCGATTATATCACCACTATTTTTCAACTAGAACTTATTCTATCGACCCCAAAAAGATGAATGGCAAAGTCGATCTAGTCGGAATTTGATCTCAGGACGTGAAGACGGACGAAATGTCGCTAAGTATTTTGCTCGGCATCCTAACGATTTTGTCACCCCCGCCGCCTTTGCCTTATATTTAATATTAATTATTGATATCTCATGCAAGGCTCCAACATTAATTAATATGGTATAATCGATTACGCGGACTTCAGTATTTATTTTATCATCCACAGAACGATGAGCGACAGAGTAGTGTCCCTTTTGATTTTAAGTTAGTAGGTAAAGTGATTCACCAAAATACTGGAGGACATCTTCCTAAGGCTCTAATAATAGCTTATACTCCGTTCTTATTTGTGCACACGGTCAATAATTTTGAGGTTTGGAGTGGTTGATTACATCGACACCAATGATGAACTGGTATTTATTTTAACATCTCATACAGATGAAAAGCAAAGTCGATTTCCGTGACCTTTGACTCAGAATGTAAAGTCAGAAGACATGATGATAAACATTTTGTCCAGCGCGGCAACAATTCTACCAGGTCACCGTCTTACAATAACTTATTATAATAAAATTATATATATAAAGATATAGAAATATATAATTTTTGTTTTTTTAGTTTGAAGAACTTTATCTAAGTTCATACAATTTTATATAACCTTTCACCCACTAGTACACAGATGTTAATGAAAGCTGTCCTCCCGAGTTTTTATACACCGAATGTCGTCTTAATGTGATCTAGACAGCTTTGCGGAAAGACCCAGCCTGACTTTAATAAACAGCGACATCGAAATGATTTTTCTGACTAATTTTGTTTCCGGCATGGAATGAGCCAATTGCTTCACTTATCTTGAAAATATTATGGTCACCTTTTCAAATAGATTGATTGTGCACAAAACGATTGACTTACTGCGTCAGATTCCGAAGATCTCTCACGGCTGCCCCGGGTGATAGGCCATGCCATCATTGGTAATATATCCGAACCAAATCACATTTCCATCATAACATAGTAGATATCTTCCTGGGGCTAAAAAAACAACAGTAGCATCGTCTTCTATGGGACCGTCACAACTAGTTGGCAAATATATTTCACAATTCCGTGCTGCTACCGTTTACTTCTCGCTCATAGATTTAATATTGCTGTGTGTGTGTGTGTGTGTGTGTGTGTGTGTGTGTGCGCGCGTGTGTGTATATGTGTGTGTGTGTGTATGTGTGTGTGCGTGTGTGTGTGCGTGTGTGTGAGCGTGTGCGTGTGTGTGTGTGCGTGTGTGTGTGTGTGTGTGTGTGTGTGTGTGTGTGTGTGTGTGTGTGTGTGTGTGTGTGTGCGAGTGTGCGCAACAAGCTTATTTTCAATTTCTGCCTAGCAAATCCATTCAGAAGGCTTTGGTCGGCCCGAGGCTATATAGATGAAATTCGTAGGAGGTGCCATGCTGTGGGAATGAACTCATCTATCTACCTATCTATCTATCAATCTCTCTCTCCCTCTCTCTCTCTCTCTCTCTCTCTCTCTCTCTCTCTCTCTCTATCTCTCTCTCTCTCTCTCTCTCTATATATATATATATATATATATATATATATATATATATATATATATAATTATGTATATAAAGTAAATATATAAAAGCATTATAACTATTAAAAACAGTAATAATTAGCTGGCTAACAATACTTCTACCTAAGCAGGTATAATATGGAATATTTGAATAAAAGTAGGGTAAAAATACCGCTTGCCAACGATGAAAGCGAAAGCTTCAACAAAACACCAACGCTACGCTAAATACACACACGAGCAATGCAATGATCATCCTACAAAATAGGCCTACCTTCAGAAAGGAATTTGAAGATAGTTTACATATCCCAATATCAATTGATTTCATGCTCTGCATGTGTATGTATTTACCGTAGTATTGGTGCATGTGTGCATATTCATCGTAGTACTGGTGGTTTTTGCCCTTCTTTTATTCAAATATTTCATATTATACCTGCTTATGTAGAAGTCCAGCTAGCAGTCTCAGTATTACTGTTTTTAACAGTAATAATGCTTTCATATATTTGCTTTCTTATCCTTTACGATAGTTTTTGCTTTAAACGGAGCGGGACGTTTAAAGTTAGAAACGCACACGTGTTGACGTAATGAATATTTTAGAAATAGATGTTACTATCTCCAACTGATGATTGCAAAGCATGTTTTCTCATGCACAGCATGAAATCAATTGATATTGGGGTATGTAAACTATCTTCAAATTCCATCCTGAAGGTAGGCCTATTTTGTAGGATGTTCATTGGATTGCTCGTGTTTGTATTGGTGGTTTGTGATTCTTTCGCTTTCATCTTTGGCAAGCGGTATTTTGACTCTTCTTTTATTAATATATACATATATATATATAGATAGATAGATAGATAGATAGATACATACATACATACATACATACATACATACATACATACATACATACATACATACATATTCACACATGCACATATACATTCATGCATACATACATATTCAGGCATACATACACGCATATCTATGCACACACAGGCACACACATGTAGATACATACATACATACATACATACATACATACACACATACATACATACACACATACATACATACACACATACATACATACATACATACACACATGCATCTTATTACCAATCGTTTAGATGAAATTGACAATCTAGTTCCAAGTATCCTAAAACAGAATGGGAGCCGATTTGAGCAGAGAAAGGGTGTTATGAAGAGGAGATTAAAAAGATAAATCGTTAGCTGAAGAGAATGAGTAGAAGCAAGAAATAGAGGGAGGTGTGGAGAGAGATTAATAGTCAACAAAAAAGATTGCTAAGGAAACAGGCAAGCAATCAAGACTAAAAGGTAGGGAAACATGGAAGGAACAGTGAGAGTGAAATTTTTGGAAAAGCAATAATGTTGTAATAGGGAGTTAGCAAAAAGGTAGTGCTGTAGAAAGAAGAGGCAATTTAGTGAAGTAGTAATAGAAAAACATGAATATACTTCATGAATAAATGAAAATTATGATTACATATATGTATTTATATTCACACGTATATTGTATACATTTATATATATGTACGCATATATGCATGCATATGTGTGTGTGTGTTTGTGTGTGTGAATGTGTGTGTGTGTGTGTGTGTGTGTGTGTGTGTGTGTGTGTGTGTGTGTGTGTGTGTGTGCGGAGAGAGAGGGGGTAGATAGGCCGGGAGGGAAAGATTCTATGATAACGAAGTATGGGGAAGACATGTTGAAAAATGCAGATGAAGGATGGGTAGAAATTTAAGAAACGTTATCAAGTTTCTTGGCAAAAAGAATATAAATAATTTAAGCAAGACAATATCAATACAGCAGAAGAAAATAAAAAGAAAAGATAAGTAAATCATATTAGTTTTTGCAGGTAGTACGCTAGTTAGTAATTAAATTATTATTTTGTTTAAGAGTTTAATGGAAAAGTGTTATAATAAATAGAGGCTCTAATGCATAAGTGAATGCCAGAGCTGGCCTAATTGTGTTTATATGAATTTCTCGACACTATTCATCACTAAAACGTCTTCTTGTCGTATTAATTAGTTACGTAATGTTTGAGGTGTTAAATTAGCATTCTACTCACGTTTATCTGTAAAGTGACTCAAGTTATTTCAGATTGCCTGCAAAATAAAAAGAAATGAAAAAATTAATTAGAAATTTCGTTTACATTCATTTTCACAGTTGGACTCTTCATAACAGGAATATTTCTAACATGTGTGTGTGTATGTGTGTGTGTGTTTGCCTTTGTGTGCGTATGTGTGTACATTGCATGTGTGTGTACCGATTAAATATATGTGTCGCTGAAAATTTGGCATTTGATGTGAAGTTGCAACGCTTTACATCAAATAGAATCAAGTAACTCGATAAAAAGCGATCGATAAAATAAGTACTAAACAAACTACTGTGATCAATACACACACACACACACACACACACACACATATATATATATATATATATATATATATATATATATATATATATATATATATATACATATATATATATGTATGCATGTATGTATGTATGTATGTATATACGTACATACATACTTGAACATACACTGTAAGAATATTTAAAACATTCAAACATTCAAGATGATTAGCATGTAAATAGAATCCAGATATTCAATGACAGAATTGTGTACTTGCATACAAGTGTACAGCGTACATAGATGCATGAATACAAAACTACCCTGCTGGTGTTGTCTAAGTCCCGATGAAAGAACTTCGTTTCTAGGCAACATTTCTGTTCTTTATCCATTGGTTTGAAATTCGAAAGTTAAATAAAGTAAAAGATACCAACATACCTAAAAGAATAAAAAGGCGTCAATGTACAGGATTCAATTTCATTGAAGACTCAGTCCCATGGTATACACGAGTTAAGTCGAATCAAGTACGGAATAAAAACACATATTTAAAGAATAGGATAAAGCTCCCTCCCGAGTTATATAGATTCATGAGGTTCCCGGTTTCTGAGGTGTATATATTTCTCATTCATCGGGATGCCGGTCCGCCACAAGGTTACTGAATTTTGACCAGCTGCGTAGAATAGAGTCTACAGCAACATGGAATGAAGCGTTCTACTCAAGAACACAATGCATTTGCTTGTCCAGAAAACGAAACCACATTCTTACGATCATGAGTCCAATATTCTAACCATTAAGATACGAACTTCCACATAGAACACGAAATTAAAAGTGTTAATTTAATGTTTTAGTGAGAGATTGTTTGTTATATAAATCAGATAATATACATAATAATTGATAAATAAAAACGATTACAATATTGCGATCGTTCGATGACGACACTTTAGATATTCGATCAACAGTTTTAGATTTTAAGATTTCTTTGCTTTGCGTTAATTGCATCGTCAGGATCACTGCGTTAACTGTAGTGTCAGGCCATCAGTGACAAAAAGGCGTTAAAAAAACAAAACTTAAATCCTCTTCTTAGATTTTAACTTCGAAAATGAAACAATATTGTAATAAACACATTGCATATAATATTTTTCGGGATTCTCGCATATATATTATCACAGATGTAAATATTTGTCAAAGAAATGAAAATAGTTTATTTGTGAAGAACGCTCGGGGCACAGCTCATTAAGAAGAAATAAATTCATGTTTAGAGCAATATTATAATGAAATATAGTGATAGCTTAAATGATATGCGAGGAAATAAAGTGACCTCATACATATATGGATGTACATGTGTATGTTTGCTTATATACATATATACATATGTGTATGTTTAATTTATATATACATGTAATTTATATATGCATATATAGACACATATATACATGTATATGTGTGTGTGTATGTGTGTGTGCGTGTGTCTAGGTGTATATGTGTGTGTGTACATCCATACATATATGAAATATATCTACTGCAGAGCTTATGATTATTGCTTCCGGAGCTGTAAAATAATGGTATGTTACCTTCATCAGCAGATTGCAAAAATAGGAAACCTTAACAGAAAATTGCGGTTTATATACATAACCAGTAATGTTTTGAATTTAGGACTGGAAATAATTGAAATATCTCAAAATATCGTAAATACAATTAGTCTTTCAGCCTGTTATGTTATTTCTTTTTCCCGCTAATGGCTGCATATATTTCACTAATATATGTCGGTATTTGTTTTATGAAGATAATGTCCATTTTCTAGTGTCCTTTCATTTTAGCCATTACTATTTTCAATATCTTATTGCCTTAAACAATAATTAATTTCATGTTTATCGAGGGGATTTTTTTAGATGCTTGCTTCAAACAAACATTTCGTTATATTTGCGAGATTATTTCTGTTGTTACTATGCCATTGATTTCTTCAAGTTTATTTTGACTAATTTTTAATTTTATCTGCGAATCTTACAGTTTCTCGCAACTGTATTTATTTTTTTCTCAAGTAATTACAACATAACATAATTCGTGATTTAAGCTCCTTCAATTAATTTTCAATGTTAGTTTCCAAATTTCACCAGTTTCGCGTAGAAGCAGTAATTCTATATTCAAACGTTTTGCATGTAGTTATCGGCAGATGAAGGTATGACACCATACTTTATTGTTGCACCAAACGTGAATTTATGCCCGCAAAACATATTTAATATTGAGGTTAGTAAATTATTGCTCTTTATTACATATACAGGCTGTTCACAAAATCTTTAGACGATTTCAAAAAGTCATTACGGAAATCTTAGAAGAGGGGGCAACTTTCTAATGGTATGTCTTTTGTTTTGTCTTTTTTTTTAATGCATGAGACCGCAATTAATATTGTTTTTATGTTTCAGGTCATGACTACTCTACAAGTAAAGGTACAGTGAGTGTCTTGGTTTATCATTTTCCTACGACTTTGTGAGTAGCCTGTATAACCTTGGACTTCGCAAAACTGACCAGTCGAATATACATATCAGTGCATGCGATTACACACTGGCTGCTTAATTATTTAACAAATTATATACGCAGCAACTTTCAATAATCTGAAATGCAAGATATGACTATATTGATAGGGATATAATTTCTGCAAAGAAGAAGTGATCTGAGTAAACTGCATCTTCCCACCATATTATGGTCTGGAGTAATGGAAGCACTTCTACGATGTGTTGCCTTAAATAGGATAGATTTGATACTGTCATTAAGCTTTTCATAAAACGCATAGACACGTAATTCAAATAATAGTAGAATAAACTGTCAATGCGAAACTTGATGTTACAGTCAAGATGAAGTTAATAATAAATTTGACTCTTTTTTCAGTATTGAGTAGCCTGTCAGCAAAAGTCCTGTGCTTTTTAACTAGCTTCCATATAACAGTTTCAGTTTAACATATTTTTATATATTTATAGAAAATATAAATAAATGTATTAGCTCGTGAGTGTGTGTGTGTGTGTGTGTGTGTGTGTGTGTGTGTGTGTGTGTGTGTGCGCGCGTGCGCGCGTGAGTCCGAGCGCGCGTTTGTGAGTGAGTATTCATGGATGTACGTATGTATATTCCTCAAAATAAATTAGTTTTGTTTTCTAGGCCTCATTATATTTTATTATTTTATTACAGTAAACACGAACTAATTTAATGTTTATCGAGCTCTCTCCTGAAATGATTTGCACGAATAGACCATTTTTTTCATATTTACTAGACAATCATTCCCAATAATTACTATTTTACTCATGTCTATAAATTTATTTTAAATTGTTTTCAGAATTATGTACATTTATTAAAGTACTGTTTTTAAAAAACTTTTCAGAAGACAATTTATCGCATAAGAATTCTCAATATTTTCTGCCCCTCCCAATACATTCCACAACACAAGGATAAACTGTGGGTTTGACAGGCTCCTTAACTCTAATTGACAATCAACCTGGAGATGGCTCTCAATGAAACTACTAGCCCCAGCAGGCTCAAAGGAAGTGGGGAACATTAAGATATAGTCGGCAACTTTCATACCGATACTCTCGCAAAATACATCGGTACATATTACCGTAAACGTCATCGTCTTAACGTGAGCGTATTATGCCATGTTTAAATTTAAACGAAAATAGTGAAAATTAGACTCGAGTCGCTGGTGAAGGCTTCAAACTCGAAAAGTACTCTGCGGCATAATAGAGACGACCCGGTCGTCATCCAATTCCTGTTGTGGAAAATGTTATTTGAGTGCACCAGCATGACCGCAGCCACTTGGCTGAAACAGATAAATAAATAAATAAATATCAATGGAATATTTTCTAAGAAGTGAACTAAGGAAGCAAGAATTCTAAAGAGAAAAGCTGGTCTGGTTATCAATCAAGTACTGTGTATCAGGAACGGATAAAATCTCCCTGACTTCGAAATTGAAGGAATAGAGAAATGTGTATCTAGAATTAAATGGAGCAGCATATCACAATCGGTTGTTTGACAATAATCCCTTTGAGAATCTGGAGAATGCGACCGAGGTTTGTTGTTGGCACTCCGTCGCTTACAATACGACGTCGAGGGTTCCAGTTGATCCGATCAACGGAACAGCCTGCTCGTGAAATTAACGTGCAAGTGGATGAGCACTCCACAGACACGTGTACCCTTAACGTAGTTCTCGGGGATATTCAGCGTGACACAGTGTGTCAAGGCCGACCCTTTGAATTACAGGCACACCAGAAACAGGAAGTAAGAGTGACAGAAAGTTGTGGTGAAAGAGTACAGCAGGGTTCGCCACCATCCCCTGCCGGAGCCTCGTGGAGCTTTACGTGTTTTCGCTCAATAAACACTCACAACGCCCGGTCTGGGAATCGAAACCGCGATCCTATGACCGCGAGTCCGCTGCCCTAATGACTGGCCCATTGCGCCTCCACGCGACCGAGGTAAACAGCTAGAATACGACACTGACAGTTGAAATGCCAGCAAGAATCGTACAAGGGGGAAAAGGAATTCGTCGAGAATAGCATCGATGAAGAGCGTCGAGAAATTTGTGAAAGAATGCAGGGCTGTACGTAAAGAAATCGGAGGACCTAGAATCAATCAATCCGTGGACAGTGGAGCACTACGAACAATGGTTAAGAAAAAAGCAAAATAAATTAACATCGTGAAAGATGAGATTACATGTGAAATCATGTAATCAACATATTCATAGTAGCAGGGACTACTGTTGAGGCAGAATTGTTGGGAAAGAAAAGGATAAAATGACCAGCCGATGCCCTGTTGCAAAAGGTGAAATACGAATGACGATTAGTTGCCTTATGAACGATATAAGTAAAGTGAACAAGTAGAAAGAAAGAAGGGAAAGATAAAATAGTTTAAATGTATCACATAAAGAAGATAAAAAATTGTGACGACCATAAAACTAGCGGAGTGAGTAAAAGTAAAAGTTCTTATGATCGGTAATTTTTGCATATTTCAAGCAAATCAGAAACCTATTTCTTACTCTTGAAGGAAAAGAGAGAAAACACTGTCTCAAATGACCAAGCAATTGATTATGTGTCGATTCCAAACTCGGGTAACTGTGCAGGAGTTATACCGAGCCCTATGAGAAACACCAATTTCAGATTGACAAGATGGTCTTGAAAATGTGGTAAATTATATATAATTTTGCAAAGCGAGTGCGTCATTGACATAAAAACATACAAATAATCATACACTCGGCTATCACTTGATGCCTCGGTTTCCACTTGAGACGTTTAGCCTCTATCAATTGTCCTTCACAACTGCCTAGTCTGTACTGTTTACTGGGACATCACTTTGAAACGTGGCCTCTGCTCATACATAAATTTCATTATCCCCACTATCATTAGTAAGGTTGTTTTACTCTCACAACGGTGTACTGCTCCGGAAAATCCTCATGATCTTTATAGGGTATGTAGCATGCTGCAACAACGTTCATCACCATCCCCAACTATACAGCAAAGATGAAAGCAAGCAATTATGGACAATCGCAACAATATTTCTGTCGTGGTTCACATTTGTTCATGCACACTTCCCTATCAGCATCTGGGTAGGGGTGATGCGCACCAGATCCACCAACATCTTTCAGTCTTCATTTTTCTCAGCTATAATTCCAAAGCACACACCTCAATCGGCCTACCACATCGATGGAAAACCTACTTTTCCACACATAGGCAAGTGTTGTCCGAAAATATTTTCACTTTTTCTGTACTTGCTTTTTGAAAAATACTAAAATTCCTCCGTTGAAACCGGACTAACTTTTGTAATATTTCTGGGTTTTCTTTTATCTGGTGTGAAATTTTTATTGTAGCATATCACCTCTTCTGGGTCACAAAAGTACTGAAAATGTAGTCACTCCTGTAGTTGCTTTTCTTATTAATATTTACGCTTTTCCAGGTTATTTTGTGAATCAGTGTATTTTTCGTGTTTACGAAAGTGTCAATTTTACTCAGTTGTCATATTCTGCTGCTTTTCTTTTGAAGAGCTCGATATTGTTCTTTTCAAAATTTCAAAAGTTTTCTTTAAATGTTTCGGGGCATACTCGTTACTATTATCTTTATGGCTAGCAACTCTTCCTGCTGCCCCCAGATGATACAACTATTCACTGGTAAACAGATGCAATCGTTCTTAGGAAAGAAAAGTATTATAAGTGACTGAGTTAAAACGTTACGAATCACCCTACCAAAATGGAGTGGGCCATCAAATAACGTAAACCTCTTTGTTGGCAGGAAGAACAAAGGGAAAATCTTTTCCAGCAAGGAAATATGGTAAAAATATTTCCAGAAGCTTTTGTTCAAGATGTCTTTATTTAGTGAATAACAACAAAAATGAACAATAGCTGCTACTACTATCATCATCATCAGCAGCAGCAGCAGCGTTATTGCTGTTGCTGTCATTATCATTATTATTATTATTATTATTATTATTATTATTATTATTATTATTATCATTATCATTATTATTATTATGTTTTTGTTGTTTTTTTTCTTCTTTCTTCAAATTTTCTTCCATTTCTCGCCGAGTGTTTTCCGTACACTTAAGGCAGAGAAACTCATTGTATGCATTCCCAGTTTACACACTCAAATTCACAGGTAAAATATGTATTTTAAAAAAAATTAATAAATAAAAAAAATCATGATTGGGCGTTGTTTTCACAGCGATAATGCTCTTCTCAGTACATGAGTCGTTCCAGTTAACACGATTTTTTGCACTTCCTGTAGGGATGGTGAGCCTGATATCATTTTCAAATAGCCTCCCGTACCTTATCAGACGGGTAGTCACAATGAGTATACTGGACTTCATATATTTTACCCCAGTGTCCCTTTGATGGTATGCACTGCTCTCTCACTCAATAATAATAATAATAATAATAATAATAATAATAATAATAATAATTGATAGAAAAATCAGCAAGCTCCTGACTTGTAATAAGATGCACCATCCAAAGGCAGACGTGGATTGTCTTTACCTTCCCAGAGCTCAGGGAGGTCGAGGCTTCATCCAGCTTGAATTTACGTACAAAACCACCACAATCGAACTGGCCGAATACCTTGAAACAACCAGCGATCGGATGCTAAAACTTGTTGAAAAACATGAAAGACCAAAAAAACGTCATTCTGTTCTGACAGAGAGCAAAGATTTCGCTATTGATCTCTTAGATATTTACAAGATTTAATCAGGTCGAAGAAAATGCGGCAACTGCTGCTGCAAAGAAAATAAAATTAATTTCAAAGACAAAAGCACATGAAAAATTAGCTATTAGATGGGAACAGAAACCTCTGCATGGTAAATATGTGGGCCCGTAGCAAACAAGCTGATGTCGACCAGAAACACACGCATCAGTGGTTACGAAACTCAGGGCTAAAAACCGAGAGTGAAGGTTTCATATTAGCTGCTCAAGACAAAAGCTTATTAACCCGGATCTACCAAGCCAATGTGGTAAAAATGGAGCTGACGCAAAATTCTGATTCTGTAACGATGAGTTTGAAACTATAGACCACCTAATTTCAGGGTGTATAGTCTTAGCACCTGTAGAGTCGGACAGTATTTACACAGGACAATATGTCGGCATTATAAAATCAAAACCGCTGACAAATGGTATAAACACCATCCTGAAGCTGTGACTGAGGGAGAAAATGTGTCGATTCTCTGGGACTTCCCCGTACATACCGACAAAATTATAAAAGCTAATAAACCGGATATTATTATAAATGATCAAACAAAAAAGAAGTGTTTATTAATTGACATGAGTATTCCTTGCGATCACCACATAGCGGCGAAAGAATTTGAAAAGATCAGTAAATATAAAGACTTGCTAATAGAAATTGAAAAAATGTTGCACCTCAAGGCGATTACCGTACCAGTGATTGTAGGATCTCTAGGAATGATAAAAAAAAAAGGTACTGAAACTTATTTGAAAATGATGTCAAGTTTACCATCCCTACAGGAAGTGCAAAAAATTGTGTTAACTGGAACGAGTCATGTACTGATAAGAGCATTATTGCCGTGAAAACAACAGCCATTCATGAATCTATTTATTTATTTATTTGTTTATTTTACATACATATTTTAGCTGAGAATTTGCGTGTGTAAACTGGAACTGCATACAATGAGCTTCTCTGCCCTAGCTTTTAGGAAAACACTCGGCGAGAAATTGAAGAAATTTGAAGAAAGAAGAGAAAAACATAATAATAATAATAATAATAATAATAATAATGGCAATAATAATTATTATTTCATTGCAAGATTGTTTTGCACGCTTCAGTGCAGACATGCGTGTGGTTGAATTTGACAATAATTTCTAGCCAGTTAACTTCAATGGCGTTACTCGGCACCTCAGGGGCTCTCCTCGGATCCTACTCGACAAATTTCCTAGCTACCTTAGTGTCATACTTAGTCTGATCCATTTTGCCAACGGCTTTTGCTTCATTATTAAAAAACACATTCGTGCTGTAAACTGGCTATACATTTCACATTAATGGTGCTCCTACACCCTTTGGTGGTCTCAGTGGTGATGTTGTATAAGATAGCAACAGCGACATTGTTGCTTTTGTCATCATCTCTTAATGTATAGTTGGAGCGGTGGTAGTAGTGGGCATGTTTCTCCGTGATGCTAAACTTTGTTCCCGACTGAGCAGGTGCTATTTGATTTTAGCTTCACTTTGATGTCGTCGCTACTCTTGTAGTTCTCGTTTACATTACTGTTGAAGTTACTACCACTTATCGTAGTGGCGCTGTTAGTGTTAGAAACTGAAGTTTGGACTTCACAATGGGGAGACTGTCTGTTCATAGAAAGCGTCATGAGGAGTTTTTAGTGACAAATTATATTTCATTTTGCAATCATGTCCCAATTCCCTCTTTTGTTGATCTGCTGGCGGGGAAGATACTATCCTCTAAATTAATGGCTTTTTGTTCCAGAAAAAAAATTCAAAAACATTATTTTGACGTTCTAGAAAACATTTTCTCTTTCTTGATTCATATTAAAGCAGCTCTTTTATAATCCCCATGAGGTATAACATGCAAAATCATACCATCACAAGCTGTAAAATAATTATAGTTATTATAATCTGTTATAGGAAATTCTAGTTTCTTTTATGGCCAAAAGCGTCTGAGAGACTGGTATTTGTGTAAACGTGAAATACATGAAGAAAACAACAAACAAGCGACGGCAGGGCATGTTCATCGAGGAAAATAAGAGACAAATTAATAATTCTGTTATAATGACAAGGAGTAGATTTTCAGCCTACATACACACGCGCACACACGAACACACATACACACATACACACATACAAACGTACACGCACACACATACAAACACATGCACACACACTTACACATACACTAGCACACAAAAACTTCATTGATCTCTGTGATATTATTGCCTCCCTATATCTCTCAGTAGCTCTCTAAATATGAGCGTATGCACATCCATGCACGGGAAAGTAATTGAGCATCTGAGAGTATTTGCGGGCGCGGTTTGATGCTAGGTACGTGTGTGTATGTGCGCGCGCGCGAATGTGTATGTGTGTAGTAATAATATAATAACAAGGCTATGTTTGATAATTTTAGCTTTATTAAACATACGTGTATTTCAGTAAATCAACTGACAGTAATACGCAGTCGTTTCATGAAATTATAGAACTTCATTATAGTTTTAAGTTTGGTCAATAAATGTATGTATATATAGATGTACACACACACACACACACACA
Source organism: Octopus bimaculoides (assembly GCF_046866305.1). Classification (NCBI taxonomy): domain Eukaryota; kingdom Metazoa; phylum Mollusca; class Cephalopoda; order Octopoda; family Octopodidae; genus Octopus; species Octopus bimaculoides. Next base: position 20,073,902 of record NC_142933.1, read on the forward strand.
CATACATACACACACACACACACACACACACACATATATATATATATATATATATATATATATATATATATATATATATATATATATATATATATATATATATATATATATATATATATATATATACATATATATATAGGGAGAATTCACCAAAAAACAACAGACGAAGACAAGTGAAGAAAACAAACAGATGTATTAGTATAAAACTCGGGAATTGAAAAAGTCGTTAACGTTTCGAGCCTACGCTCTTCCACAGAATGGAACACAGTAAGAAACAAAGAGAGAAACAACAAGAGAATAAAATGTGTGTAGCGGTTAGTTATCTATCATGGCGAATGTATATATATATACTAGCAGAGATATCCGGCGTTGCTCAGGATTAAAGCGCCATTGTTTGTGTATATATATATATATATATATATATATATATATATATATATATATATATATATATATATATATATATATATATATATATATATATATGTGTGTGTGTGTGTGTTAAAACAGGTGATACAGGAAAGTGCAGCATTGATGACAATACATCTGTGGAGTAAATTCTAAAGCTTTGCATAAACAGTAATTTGAGTTTAGCACACCAATTTGGTAATAATTATCATTTTTATAAGAATGGAATGGATCATATTTGAAAGCAGCACCAGATGTAGTGAGGGACGAATTTTTACGTGGTCTGTGTCGGCGAGCTATTCTATTGAACCTTTGTGTAATCTGGCGTGCTAAACGTTTTAATGATTCTGCATTAAAGGCATGCTGCAGCATGCCTTCACTGCTCAAGGGAAAGTCTCATCTTCCTTCTCTCTTGAAACTCCATCTGATGTGCTGCAGCATGCTTTGCTGATCTTCAGCAAGTCTTAACTCCCTTCTGTCTTGGGAGTCCACCAAACCTGCTGCAGCATGCGTTTACTGATGTAGAGAACGTCTCCTCTTCTTTCTCTCTTGAGACTGCATTTGACCTGCTGCAGCATTCGTTTGGTGATCTGTGGAAAATGTCTTGTCCTTTCTGTATTGAGATTCCATCTGACGTGCTGCAGCATGCCTTTGCTGATACTGAGAAGGTCTCATGTCCCTCATCTCTTGAGACACTCACTTTCGGTTCTTTGCACTCTTCCTTGCTTTATCTCTGGAGAGATTACGGTTTTTCTTTGGTGGTATATTTTTTTTCAATATTTACAAAAAAAAACAATTATGAGCGTAGAAAAATATACCTTAATCTCTATTTTTGTAAGCAGTCGTATGTATGTAGCATGCGTATATTTTTGTTTGCAGTATAAAAAAGCCAAATATAAGCAAACTGTAAATATCTTGCAGCCTTGCATCTGATGCGATAATTATGAACTGCTAATTGAACGTTAGATGAGTATTTTTATATACCTTCGACCTTCCACGTAATTATTTTTTATCAAGAGTTTTCGTCTCCAGCCGTTCTCATCATATATATGTATGTGTGTGTGTGTGTGTGTGTGTGTAGATGTATGTGTGTGCTTAAGAAACTACGTAACAGGCGCGCAAACGCACACACACTCACATAAAATGTGACGATACGCACACATACACTCTCACATACTGTCACATATATATAGTAAGAGAGACATATACAGACATACACGCATGTCAGTTTTTGAATGTGTATATGTATGTGTATATGTATGTGTATGTTTAATAACGTACCTGTCGTGGAAAGACACACTCAGTCAGAGAGATGTACACATGTATACACCCTCATACCCTCATATATGTTACGTCGCCGTTGTCGAAGTGGAATAAAATGTTCTTTACTATCTCGTACGTAAACACACACACACAAAAGTGAAAGAATGAAAGGGAAACAATATTATAGTCTTATCTCATTAGAATTAAAAGTGAAAGAATAAAAGAGAAGCAATATTATATCACACAAGGAAATCAATCTATAGGCAGAAATTGCAAATCCCATTTCAGCGTATAAAGCTGTAAAAGAAAGTAGCTTGAGTGAAAAACTTCGGCTACTTTAGGATATCTTTTTCTAACGCATGAACGATCAGTGGCTTGGTTAGTAATGAAGGGTTATCGGCTGTATTATAACGGTTTTCGACAAAGGAAGAAATGTAAATAGTGTATTTAAATAGAAAGAGTGCAAAACATTTAAAATAAATTAAGAAATATTGTAGGAAGGACGTACAAATACTGTGACAACAAAGATATTTAAGCGCAACAAAACCGAAAACCACTGAAGTCAATTTTCGGAGGGAGAGAGAGACAGAGAGAGAGAGAGAGAAAGAGAGAGAGAGAGAGAGAGAGAGAGAGAGAGAGAGAGAGAGAAGGGGAGAGAGAGAGAGAGAGTGAAAGAAACAGACATAGACTTAAAGAGAGGAAGTATTGCAAAGTGTGAAAGCGAGAAAAAGAAAGAGAAGAGCTTTTGGCAAAATGTAGTATATGACCATCCTTGGCACATACGTAAAGTGTGCGTAAAGTTTGATGGAAATCGATTGAAAACTGTAGAAATGCATATGTACTACACACACACAAACACATCCTTTGCTTTCTCTCTCTCTCTTTATATATATATATATATATATATATATATATATATCTGTTATGCAAATTACAACAACAATGGAGTGGTGGAAACGCCCACATACATATTTGAACACAAGAGAGTAGAGGAAAGGAAAACCGATAACCCCCAAAGAAATGGAGACTCAATGGTGAGAGTAACATTAAAAACAAAGTTACCAGCCACTGTGAAAATAAAATTCCTTTTATGAAATTTTAAAAAAAACATCGAATTTTACGGAGAAGAAATGGTCAATTTTATTGAAACAGTAGAACGAAAGTATAAAGGGTAAAGTTATATATGGTCGGAAAGAAATACCTCTGAGAATTTTATCTGACGTTCTACCGATTCTAACACGTCACCGAATTAATGATGATAATGATAATAATAATAATAATAATAATAATAATAATAATAATAATAATAATAATGGTAATGATAATGATGATGATGATGGTGATGATGATGATGATGATGATCATAAGAAGAAGAAGAAGAAGAAGAAGAAGAAGAAGAAGAAGAAGAAGAAGAAGAAGAAGAAGAAGAAGAAGAAGAAGAGACAGTTGTATTTTATAAATGTATACTTGTGCAGCTCTCCCTACATTCCCTCCCCATACATTCAATTATATTTAAACAACTCTTAACCTACACTTACCTTAGGTTGCTTGGCGTGACTCGGTAAATTGGTTGCAACAAATACGTAAATTAAAATCAAAATAATGATAATGATGATAATGATGAGCGGGTGGAAGCGGAGGAGGGTGATGATGATGATTATGATTATGATCATGATCATGACCATGATGACGGCGATGATGATGATAAATTTACAGGGAAGTGGTATGAACACAAGAAAGATGTTATGGCGAATTAAATATTTCATGAGAATTTGCCATAAAGACTGATTACATTATTGAAGTAAATAAAGAAACTAGATATGACTGTAGAAGATGAAGAGAACAAACACTACAATTTCTTTGACTTTGCAAAATCCGTATGATAATAGAGTGGGTGTCAGGGAACCTGAGAAAATTGAGAAATATTAAGATCAACATCCAAACCACTACCGAAAAAGCTGAAGCTTATTGCAAATGAGAGACGTATTGTCTATTTTCAGAGATATTCAATCCTGTATTCTACAAGAATGCTGAGAACGCTTTATGAAATTTGAAGAGACTTGTTACCAAACCTCAAGATAAACTCTACTAACTAAATTATCTTGCAACAGCTTTTGTAGAATAATAATAATAATAATAATTTTGATGATAATAAATGCCCTGATGCAGTACCAGGCAGTGGCCTTCGTGGCTCTCATCTTAACTGATTAGAAGTGTTATCATGTACGTTGTTTGTCTTGGTATAAAAGATGGGCTACAGCAAAGATTCTGTTCAATGCCACAGGATATGCCTGTCATTTGTTTGACCTTAACCAGTTGAGCATGTCCCTTACTGACTGACGATATGTGCATCTCTGATCATGAGCAGAAGTAATGGGGAAGCATCATAGCCATGTGTTGAGTGGAATTCTTTGGGGTTTGAATAATTTATCTCTCGACACATGGGTGTTTCATTCAACATCTTTAATCAACCCTTATTCACGGACCTTTTGAGCAGGATGAGCTACTCGACCTGAAGAAAATTCTAGCTGGGCCCCACCCGCAAGGTCATGCATGTTAATCTTGATGTGAGATCACTATGTACTGCACATATGGTTGTGAAGTATGTAACTGGTGTACCCTTATCAAACGAGTAGTCATGGTGGGTGTACTGGGTTTCGTATATTTTACCCCAGCGTCAGTTTGATAACAAGCACTGGTCTCTCAATAATAATAATGATAATTATAATAATAGTAATAAGAAGAAGAAAAAGAGGAAGAACAACAACAACAATAACAATCATTAATAATAATAATAATAATAATAATAATAATAATAATAATAATAATAATAATAATATTAATAAGACGAGCGCGACTGTTATTGATAATAAATAGAGATTGACTCTGTTTATTAAAATGAAAATGAAACGAATGAACAATATTTCGATACTCCGTGTGTCTTTTAGAAGTTCAAGATATAAAATGAAATGAAATTCTAAAATAGGAAACGCTATCATTCAACATTCAAAATTAAACCGGAATAAATGCATTTAATTCCAGGTAAAGCAACGTCATCAGTCCTCGGTCTTTCACGGAAGGTAGCGGAAGGAAGGAAGAAAAAAGTTGTAAAAGGAATGGGGGAAAATTATTCAAACAAAACTTTTAGTGTAAATATGGCAGAGTTCACCTGCCATTTTATTAATTTGGTTGATCGGTGGAAATTGAACCAAGAAACAAAAAATATCAATGAAATTCTGAAAAACATCAGAATAAAAAGAAGCATCACAGAAACAAGCAATTTGATCCAGGCAGCAAGTATTGTTGTAGAAGAAAATGTGGGTGTTGATGTCAAGGAAAAGAAATATAATGGGAGTGACAAGAGAAAACATTCCTGCTGGAAAAGAAGAATTCAAGTGGGGTCAGACATGCTCTCGAAAGACATTTCTGTGTAAGACCGAAAAGAGAAAGGAGAGCTTAAAAGCGATTAAGAATACAGGGTATAGAACAGGAAGTATGATATTGAAAGAAACTGTTGGAAATTAGTAATGGAGTAAGTGAAACAGCACTGCGTTCCAAAGAAAGCAAAGATTGTAAGATACGACCAAAGAATGAAGAGATACCAGCAGAATAGGTTATTCAGAGTAGATCAGAAAAGATTCTACAAACAAATAAATGGAGAGTATGCAGATGAAAAGTTGATACTAGATAATATTGAAAGTCAAAGCTTTTGGAGTGATATCTGGAGCAAATAAAAGAAGTACAAGAAGGTTGCTGAAAGGTTGCAAGAACTGAAACACAGATTAGTGCGTCCAAAACAGGCAGAACTGGTCATTTCAGTTAGAGAAGTGAAAGAAATCAGCAAACAAATGGGCAACTGGAAGGCCCCGGGACCAGATGAATTTCAAGGCTACTGGTTCAAAAGATTTGGTGAATGTCATGCACGAATAGCTGCACATTTCAACACCTTATTAAATGCCGACCAAGTCGAGAGTGGTTGACAATGGGTAGGACAGTGTAGTGCTTAAAAATCATCGAAAAAGCAATACAGTAAACAATTACAGGTCGATATCCTGTCGTAGAATCAATGTATGGACATCTGGAAAAAAATGGAGTCCTGTCACATGAGCAGAAGAATTGCAAGTGTAAATGCAGAGGTGCCAAGGATCAAATCGTGGCAGACAAAAACTGTATTTAGAGACTTGAAGAGGAGGAAATCTAACTTAGTCATGTCATGGATCGATTATCGTAACGCGTACGATATAATCTCACATTCTTGGGTTATGGAATGTATGAACCTATTTGGTATCGCATTGAATGTTGAGCGATTGCTTGGAAAAAGTATGGGGAAGTGGAGAGCGGAACTGGCAGCATATGGATGACGTTTGGGGAAAATAGAAATCAGAAGTGATATCTTCCAAGGGGATTACTTGTCCCCACTGCGTACTGTGTACTGCGTTGTGTTCGATGAAAAGAGTGGTAGTGGTGGTAGTCGGAGCCCTGAGAACAGTGAGTAAAAATCTTGAGAAGTACATAGAACAAATAGGGGCTGCAACAAGGATAGAGCACTTGCAGAAAACAGCACTGCTTAGAACCGCTCGAACACTCCAAATGGTGCTCGAAAAATAAGAGGTGTTACCTTAGTTCACTGGTACTGAACAGCTGGCACCGTAGTATACCTCCAGCGTTAGAAGCTGTGCTAATAATAATATTGATGATGATGATGATGATGATGATGATGATGATGATGATGATGATGGTGAAGATGATGATGATGATGATGATGAAGGTAATTTCTATTCCTGTAATCACACGTAGCTTCAATGATATAAACTGGTCTATGCATGATATCAAAATCTGAAAGCTGATAACAATGCATCGTATGCATCACAGAAAATCAGACATAGGTTGAATATGCCTTTCGAGAACTAAGGCAGTAGGAAATTTTTACAATCTCAGCTCACAACCAAAATTGTATCCACGGGACTTTTTGCCTACTTGCAAACATGATGGTTCTGAAACCTGAAGAGACCAAACATTTACAGTTAGTGATGAACCATTTGCATACTTTCGGAAAATGAAGTTAGACGAACCATCACCCGAAAAAAGTAAAACAAGTAAAAACGATACAGCCAAACAGACCAACCTCCTATACACTAGATGAAATGGTAGTAAAAGCATGGCAAATCATTGGTTGGTGTCAAGGGCTCTGGTTTGACTAGACCCTTACTCACCAGAGGCTCACAGGCTCTGGTCTCAAGCCGGAATCTGAAAATGAGAAAGTCAGTAAAGAGTACAAAAGAATTTTGAAGATCTTCGAAACAAAATTAAATGGCGGGAACAATCATTAGAGCCATGAATACGTGGGTTATGCCAGTATTGAGATACTCTGCTCCCTTTCTAAAATGGACAAATATCGAGCTACAGAACTCGAACAGAAGAACTAGAAAACTGCTCACAATGCATTAGTCAGCTCACTCTAAAAGCAATACCGATCGACCCTACCTACCAAGAAATATACGTTTCGGAGGATTTCTAAACACACAAGATACTCTTAATGGGCAATACCGGCTCTGAAAAATTATGTTGTGTAGAGTAATGAAAGAGTACTTTGGGCAGCCAGAGATACCCAAAAAGTAACAGAAACTGTAGGAGAATTCAAACAGTAAAGGACGGACAAAAGAATAAATAGATGCAAAGAAATGAAGCAGCATGGCCAATTTATTCAATAAACCGAGTATGCTGGAAGTAAAGATCGTTGGCTCTGGCTGATAGTCAGGAACTTGAAACGAGAGACACAAACGCTTATTATACTCGCACAGGAACAGACCATTAGAACAAATCTAATAAAAGTAAAGATCGACAAAACTCAGCAAGACAGAAAATGTAGAATCTGCTGGAAAGGACAGCAGAGTACCAATGGTGCTTTGAGTGAGTGCAGTATAAGCGCAGACATGACTGTGTAGGCGAAATAGTGCATCGGGATATTGGTCGAGTTGGTGGCTTCAAAACAACAGAAAAATGTTATGAACACTAACGAGAGGCTGTGACAAAAAATGAGAATTTCAAGATCTTGTGATATTTCCCGATAAACACTGACCATACTATTGAAATAAGAAGACCGGAGAAGATCAAAGAGGATAAAATAGACAAAGAGTACAAGATCATAGATTTTGCAATTCCCTCTGACAGCAAAGCCAATACCAAAGAAGTCGAAAAAATAATGAGAAATATTGTGATATACCCAACGAATGTAATGGTGGCGTGATGGAGGTAGTGGTGGTGAGAAAAAGAAGAAGAAGAAGAAGAAGAAGAAGAAGAAGAAGAAGAAGAAGAAGAAGAAGAAGAAGAAGGAGAAGAAGAAGAAGAAGAAGAAGAAGAAGAAGAAGAAGAAGAAGGAGAAGAAGAAGGAGGAGGAGGAGGAGGAGAAGAAGAAGAAGGAGGAGAAGAAGAAGAAGAAGAAGAAGAAGAAGAAGAAGAAGAAGAAGAATAAAAAGAAGACGAAGAAGAAGAAGAAGAAGAAGAAGAAGAAGAAGAGGAAGAAGAAGAAGAAAAAGAAGAAGGAGGAGGAGGAGGAGGAGGAGGAGAAGAAGAAGAAGAAGGAGGAGGAGAAGAAGAAGAAGAAGAAGAAGAAGAAGAAGAAGAAGAAGAAGAAGAAGAAAGGCACAAGGCCTGAAATTTTAGCGTGATGAACAGTCGATTACATCGACCTCAGTGTATCACTGGCACTTAATTTATTGATCTCGGAAGGATGAAAGGTAAAGTCAACCTCGGCGAAATTTGAACTTAAGACGTAGCAGCAGACGAAATATCGCTAAGCATTTCGTTCGGCGTGCTGATGATGATGATGATGATAATAATAATAATAATAATAATAATAATAATAATAATAATAATAATAGCATACATTTTCATTCAGTTAATCTTATTATTAATCCATGATTCTTGGAAATTTCAATAACACGTCCGCACACGTCATTCTATCAATCAATCAACCAATGATGATGATGATGATGATGATAATAATAATAATAATAATAATAATAATAATAATAATAATAATAATGCCGAGTAAATTATAATATATTTTAGAAACCTAAAAGCAACGCATAAAATTGGTATAAATTGGTGAATGCATCATCGTTTTATAGAAGCTCAAAGCGAGCATTAGGTAATGGATAAAAGGAAATATGAATTATGTTTTCTACATTATGTAACTAAAAGGATTCAAAGCCAACGTCGTAACAAGTGTTTCACTTCATATCAAATGTGATACGTGTATAAGAATTAATACTTATCCATTTAATATTTGTCCTAATGTTGCTGAAAAGCCATTTATTGCCTTGGCTATATTTTGATTCCATTTGTTGTATTTCATTTCCAAGGAAACTGTGCTAACCTAGTTTTTCATTGATATCATCGTAAACATTTTACGTGGCCGCTCGACTTCCCGAGAATACTAGTAAAATCTTCTCCAAAGCATGTCATAAAATGCTAGGAAATGGGAGAATTCATTCAATGATGAAGTCCTAGAAACTATATATTTGATAACATGTAAAAGCGCCAAGCATTTACCCGATTCTTGAAGATACGGGAAATAGCAGTCATATATCCCTCAAACATACTCTGCCTTTACAACAAAACAATAGCCATATTCTATAATGTAGTCTTAGATATATTAAGTACTAAATATGTGAGATGGTATCTACAGAAAAGTTATTAAGAGCATATAGTCCATCTGGTGTAACCAAGTAAATGGCCGTTTGCAAATTTAGTGTTAAAAGTGAAAATTAATCTGTGTGCATACAAGTGTGTATGTAGTATGCTATGTAGCGTGCGTGTAAAATCCCACTTGTGTTTTTTGTATGCAATTAAGTCACTTACTGGAATTAAATGGTAAAACCATATAAATTGTTAATGGGTAGTTGAATGCCTTATATCAAACAGCGGCCGATCTGAAAGTAAGTTGCTTTAATGAGTGTTGTTGTTGTTGGCACTCCGTCGCTTATAACGTCGAGGGTTCCAGTTGATCCGATCAACAGAACAGCCTGCTCGTGAAATAACGTGCAAGTAGCTGAGCACTCCACAGACACGTGTACCCTTAACGTAGTTCTGTGACAAAGCTGGCCCTTTGAAATACAGGTACAACAGAAACAGGAAGAAGGAGTGAGAGAAATTTGTGGTGAAAGAGTACAGCATGGTTCGCCATCATCCCCTGCCGGGTCTGGGAATAGAAACCGCGATCCTATGACCGCGCGTCCGCTGTCCTAACCACTGGGCCATTGCGCCTCCACTTTAATGAGTGAAGGTAATAAAATAACGCCGGGCTGTTCAATACGTGTGAAGAAATCTTCTCTGACAGACTGGCCAAATATGTTGCACCCCATTCCACAGCTCAGCAGCAACTCTTAAGGATCCGTAGTGTGTCGAGCTAGACGAGCCACAAGCTCGTCGATAGTTTAGTGACTGTATCCGAATGGGATAAAGCAAAACAGCGACAAAAGGGAACTTGCTGTTAACGTTCCGACATTTAGACAGCGACTGGATAAATGCTCTTGAAAAGCGCGCGTTGTTACTCTGCGCGGAAGTCGTTATGCGGATTCCTCCGTTGCTAGCTTTTAAAGATCGGAGGAATGCAGCACTAGTGTGCTGCTACGGTAGGGCGAAGTAATCCTTCTGCCCTGCTGCAATATCGTTTGGAAGCATTTTCTAGTTTGCAGCCATGCCAGAGTTCTAATAAACAATATTTAATTCTATTAGATCTTGACTAGAGTTTATTTTACTGATGCAGAAATAAAAAAAGGAAGAGGAAAATACTTCCAGATGAGGACTGAAATTAGTACATAGGGAAATCTATTAGTGTTAATGTGCGGAAGTTCACTATGGAAACTTGAATGATCCTGCAAGTACAACGAAATTTTGCAGCCAATTAGAATATATAAAAGACAACAGTAATTATGGATGTATGTAACATTTATAATGTGTGCATACAAACGTTTTGTTTACCGATGTAGATACATTACAAATGTTATACAAACCGGTAACATAATCTACTGGTGTTTCAAGTGGACTATATATTCATATATTTGTTAAACCTATTTGGTAAGGCGTATTTACTTTCGTGTCAGCAGATGATATATAATACACAATGTCCACAGAGTGGAGTAATATATTGTGAACTGAGGAATGAGTAAATTCTAACGCATCGATCGGAACCCGTCAAGATAAAAAGATGCAATGATTATTATGGGTGGTGGAAAAGCAATTATAGCTGGACAACAATAATAGTTAATGAAAATGACCAGGAAAGAAGAAAGGCAGGGAAGTGGTGGTAGGAAGGCGAAACAAGTATTTGTAAGACGCAACAGATTACAGTGTTGAGAAGAATGATGGACATTAGAGGCGTAGATTAATATTCATAAAAATCGTATACTCATAACACATGCACACACAAATATACATACTCACATAGATAAATACATATAGACGTACATACATACTTACATACATACATTCATGCAGAAATACATGCATGCATACATATATGTATATATATATATATATATATATATATATATATATATATAGATATATATATATATATATATATATATATATATATCAACTTTAAATAGAGCTCAAAATTGATCCGTGGAAATTTTGAGCTCTATTTAAAGTTGATATATATTCAAAAACTCAACTGTGAGTCTTTTGCTAAGATTGTTAACAGATACTATATTTTTTACCAAATTTTTTGGTTAAAAAAATATATATATTTAATATATATATATATATATATATATATATATATATATATATATATATATATATATATATATATATATATATATATATACATACATATGTGAGGGAGGGGGTGTTTGTGTGTGTGTGTCTGTGTGTGTCTGTGTGTGTATGTATACGTATATATACATATATGTCGACATATATGTATGTATATAAGTATATAGGTTTTAAAAACTGTATACACACATTAATTGACTATAGAGCCATTGTTTATTTTTAAAAAGTTCACTCAAAATTTAATGGAATATAAGGATAGAATTTAATTTTGTGTTAACTCCTGTTTTCAAACTGAAGACGATTGTGGTCCAGGACTAATGATAACGGGAAGCAATGTAATCGCAGACGTTAATAAAATGCACTTGTTATATGGAACCGCTCCACAACATTACGTCACATACCACAAAGAGAAATTAGAGAGGAATCGACCAAAGGAAAAATATCTACTTTATCAAATTCAACACAGAAATAGAAAGCGTGTAATGGAAATCAAACAATGCCAAAACTAACACCTGATGTTCACTATTTCAGCGCAACAAATGACTGTATGTTAATGCATAATGCAAGCGGTGAGAAAAGACTTTGGCGGGAAAGTCTACACTAATTCAGTCAGTATATAAGCAGCAACCCGGAGGCCAAATATATTCTAATACATTCTTCTTAATGCGGCAATGAAGCTCGAGAAGAATCGAATATGTATTTAGGAACTCTACTCTTCCAAAATAACTGCAAAATGTTAAATAGCAATAGGGAAATTATAGAATGAAAAAGATAGAACTTGAATATTGTTGTATATTTAATGAAACAGATATGCATACGTGAGTTTGTATATATATATATATATATATATATATATACTTATATACTTCAATAAAAAAAAGTGTACTGCGTGTCATATGAAATTAAAAAACTGACAAAGAAACAGAAAATTATGTAATGAAATTCATTAGCTTGCAGCCGTTTCTGCGGTAAGGTGAAGTAAACACAGAGCTGAATTCTTGTGCATCACTTTATGATATAGCTTCCTCGGAGCTTACAAAATGATTTGCAAAGCTGAAATGCATAGCAGAAACAGCAGTTAGCTAATGGTGTACATAGTGTAATTTCCGTTTCCTCTGTTATTTATTTAATTTCATAGTTAAGTTTTCTTCGTACCAAATATGGAACTGCATCCAAACTAGAGTAATACGTTGAAAGATTTTAGTCCAACGAATCAAACCGAGTATTTATTTATGAAAGCATGTTTCGTATTATATCGCCCTCTTGTGCCGAACTGTTAGGGTTAGAGGCCTAATCAAAATGACACTGGTTGTCCAGTGGTGATGCGGACAAACACAAAAGCGCACACACACACGCACACACACACACACACACGCACACACACACATACATACATATTGCAACAGGCGTCCTTCGATTTCCGTCTATCAAATCTAATCACAAGGCTTTGATCGACCCGAGGCTATAGTAGAAGACACTTGTCCAGGATGCCACGCAGTAGGACTGAAACGAAAAATGTGGTTGGGAAGCATATATATATATTCCCACAGAGTATCCGCTGCGCTTGTAAATAACCGCGCGCGTGAGAGTTCGTGTATTTACGAATCTAAGATGCACTTTCTATAATTTTGAAAAATGGAAATAATGACAATCTTTATCAAAGACTCAGAAATATAATTAGTACCTCACCAGAAAATTAATGAAAATATGACGCACATACCCATAATACTTGCTTTTACATATGTCATTTTCAGCTAAACCAATAATTCTTGGCTAACATTGCAGCTTAGCAGAGCATTTACCAATAATAACATATAAGCAATGTATGCGCTCCCCAAAAAATTGACAATGGTATGCTACATTTTCAAAGAAACGTTACATAATGCATTTCTTCCATAAATTAATCCATAGGGCAGCATGCTGTACGTCATTTAAGGTCTCAACTTTCTGAATTGAATTGAAGCGTTGAATGTTCTGAAGGTTTCGAATTATAGCGCCGATATTTATTTCAGCCTTCTCGGTGGTTTTTTTCTATGTAGTTAACAACTAATTGACTTTGTCGTCTCATAAACGTTGTTATTATTCGGTACAGGATTAGAATCGGAAATGCTACATGAAGAAGTATTACATAAATGTATGGATATGTATGCGTGTGGGTGCAGCTACATACATACACACCCACACCCACTCACACACATACACACTCTCACACACACACACACACACACACACATATATATATATATATATATATATATATATATATATATATATATATGAGTGTCTCTTTAGCAGAACTGCTTTATTACCTGGACAGCAAACACACCAACAACATTTATCAAGCGGTGAAGAGGGGTAAAATATACATATATATATATATATATCATATATATATATATATATATGTATATATATATATATATATATATATATATATATATATAGATATATATATATATATGAATATATATATATATATGTTTATATATACGTATGTATATGTGAATATGTGAGTGTGTATATATATATACATATATATATATATATATAAATGAGAAAACAAAAAATCGAACAAGAACGTAACATGCTACAACAAAACATCCGGAAGTTAGACTATACAAAAAAAGACAAGAAAAAACAAAGACTGGCCATTCGGAGCTCCCTATCCTCAGTCGAGTTCCAGATCGTATTTGCAGTTTCGGCCGGTTACACTCGCAACTGCTCCAATCTGGCAGGCCCCAAGAAAATTTAGGCTAAGAGCACTAGACTCCTTGAATGAAAGCAAGCGAATGTATACGTAAAGCAAGGACGAAAAAGACGTAGAAATTGTACACAATTACTAATACAAACAACAGGTGTCTTTCGGCTAAGGACAAATTAAGTAAGCTGGCGTCTGTGGAGGTGAAGCCTTATGGCAGGAACATAAGAGATGAAAGTCATGGGAAGGAATGTAAGAGATGCTACACGGATGGCAGTCGAACCAAGAAGATAAGTTCATGCTTGGCGGAATACTGGACACGTGGAAGGAGAGGAGAGAGGTAGAGGCAGAGTGATTGAGGAATTAGAGTGGGACGAGAAAGTGAGAAAAAGAAAAGACAGGCACAGAGCGAGGTAAAAGAGGAGGGAAAGTGAGAATGAAGGGAAGGTTAAGGAATGTGAGAGAGGGGGAGCGAGAAAAAGAAAAGTATAAAAATTTAGATATATATACATGTACTTAGATACAGGAGACCAAAAGTGTACGTACGCCGCTATATGGATATATAAAAAAAAGAAAACAAAAAATGGAACAAGAATGTAACAGGCGACAACAAACACCCGCACAGAAGATACTAAAAAGGACAGGAAAAAACAATATTGGCAGATATATATATATATATATATATATATATATATATATATATATATATATATATATATATATGATCATATATATATATATATATAGAGAGAGAGAGAGAGAGAGAGAGAGATGTACAAGCACATATCTTTATCATCACCACTTACGTTTTCTTATACACTGTATTATTATATTATGTATGGATATATTAATCTATCTATCTGTATGTATATATATTTATATATATATATATAAGTGTGTGTGTATGTATGTAGAATGTATTACATATGTATGTACGTACATATGTATATATGTATGTATATATGTGTGTATGTATGTATGTATGTATGTATGTATGTACGTGTGTATGTAAATGTATTTTTACATAGTTACGTCTGTGGTGGTAAGCACAGATGTTTCAATATCAGTGAAAAAGTACCCAACACAAAACCGATTATAACCAGCGTATATATTTTTCTTAATCTGATAATGTTGACACTTGGGAAGTGCAAGATGTTTATAGTGTAAATGTCAAATTTATCAGATTAGGAATAACAATACATATACTTATATATGAGGGGGAAAAGTCTTTGTATTTGTGTGTGGGGTGGGTCTCGGTGTTCGTGTGTCTTTATGAATTTGAATATCTATATTCGTTTCCGAGTATGCGATTTCGTGTTCATTTCCATTACTCAGCAAATTGCACCATTAACAAAGCCACATGACACATACATACATACAAACATACATACATACATACATACATACTTACATACATACATATACACCATATAGTCAGACATAAACAAACAAACAAACATATATAAACAGACCGATATACGAGCATATATATATATATATATATATATATATATATATATATATATATATATATATATATATATATTATATATATACATATATAATATATAGGTATACAGACGTGATTGTCATAACAAGTATGCTTCTCAACTATATGTTTCTTGTACAGTCGAGCTGCGTAGTACCTTCTGTAACTGATCCAACTGTAGCTCTGGGCCATGCACAGTCTTGTAATTTGATTTGGAAGACGGAGTCGAATGAAGCCTGTCGTAATATATATATATATATATATATATATATATATATATATATATATATATATATATATATATATATATATATATGCGTGCGTGATGAACAAACAGCAAGCTTTAAAAATAAGAACTAAGATCTACTCATTCAACTGAAATCCTTCAAAGCAGTATATAAACACACGCACGCAACCCCCCCCCCCACACACACACACACACTGGTATATATGGATGTGCGTCTATACATATAAATTTGCATGTATGCAGGTATGTATGCATGTACGTATGCAATACACTCCTTTCTACTATAGGCACAAGGTCTGAAATTTTGCAGGGGGAGGTTGCCAGTCGATTAAATCGACCCCAAGACGTAACTGGTACTTAATTTATCGACCCCGAAAAGATGAAAGGAAAATTCGATCTGGGCCGAATTTGAACTCAGAACTCAGTCACAATACCTCTAAGCGTTTCGCCTGCTCGCCTTATGTATGTTATACAATGTAATGTATAGCTTGATTGCCTCTCGTTTTCTTTTTGTCGCGTCTGGATTTTTAACTGTAACGGTTTCTGAAAAACGTAACTCATAATGTGTTTGATGATCTAGGATCAACATCGCTTTAATTTAACTATGTTTTAATTTATTTAAATCACTTAATTACATATCTTAATTCCGTAATGTGGAATTCATGATATTTATTGCTAAAGAAACACATTGTGAGCCTAATTAAATTAAACAATTTTCACAATTTTTCTTTCAGTTTTTTTTTCTTAGTCTTTTAATTCAAATTACGTGGTTTAATAAATATTTTTATTTGATTATCTATATACATGCAAGCCATTCCACCCAGATTTATTACAATAATGTTCAGTGTTGTAATTTAACAGCCTATTATTTATTGGGCTTGTAATTACCTTAGATGTTTCCTAGTATGTACATACATTGGTTATTTCTCTCTCTCTCAATCTCTCAACTTCTCTCTCACTCTCTCTAAATACACATACATACATACATACATACATATATATGTATATATATATATATATATATATATATATATATATATATATATATATATATATATATATATATATATATATATATTTTAAAAAATAACGTCGACCACTAACGTGGACAATTAATGCGCTAGAAATAGATCACATCTTGTGTCTATTAAGACCCAAATTGTTCTCAACATGAAATATAGCAGCATACCAAAAACGTGAGCGGGCAAGACATTTAAAATCACCTAAAAAAGCATTATTAAACAGGTAAGAATTTGTTAAATCCGAAACTAGTTCCTGTTTAATAATGCTTTTTTAGGTGATTTTAAATGTCTTGCCCTCTCACGTTTTTGGTATGCTGCTATATTTCATGTTGAGAACAATTTAGGTCTTAATAGACACAAGATGTGATCTATTTCTAGCGCATTAACTGTCCACGTTAATGGTCGACGTTATTTTTTAAAATGTACCTTGATCCCCTGAGATTGCAGATAATATTTCTGAATCTCTTTGATTCTTTAGATGTGCTGGCCTCCTGATAATTAATCGATATTAATTAATATATGACTAATTACCAGATTTTATAATTATATATATATATATATATATATATATATATATATATATATATATATATATATGTATGTATGTATGTATGCGTGTGTGTGCGTGCGTGTGTGTACGTGCGTGTGTGTATGTGTGTGATAGATAGATAGACAGACAGACGGACAGACAAACAGACAGACAGACAGACAGACAGACAGACAGACAGACAGACAGATAGGTAGATAGATAGATAGATAGATAGAGGGATGGATATTTTTAGTGTGCACGTACGTGTACGTACTTACGCATTTACTGCTGACTAACTCTTGAAAAATTCCAGCCACGTTTCGTGATTCGCTAACTCAACAATTCCGTTATAGGATCCAGTGGCTAAGGACATCATCAGGAGTAACCACGTCCGCTTTCGGCCGTATTCTTCTATTGTTTTCTGTCGTGGCGGGGCCATCACTTTCAGAGCTATCTTCAGCTCTGGTGTTGAGTGTGTTTTTTGTTCGTTCTATTTTTGTTCTTTGATTTCTTACATGCAGTTTCAACGAATGTCACTGGGCGAATAACCAACCTGACAAATTTCCATTTAACTACTCGCCAGTAGCCTCCAGCAGCCAGCCCCAGCTATCTGTCACGTGACATAATCTAAGCTTCAGCAAAATGGCAGAGGAGTGGGGGATGAAACCGGACGTTGTTCCTCCTGAAGATGTCCTTAGACATTGGATCCTATAAAGGAGCTGTTGAGTTAGCGAACCACGAAACATGGCTGGAATTCTTTATGGAAAGATATATTCGAATTTGTGTGTATGACAAAAGATTTTGTTAACCGAAATATTTGAACTCAAGTCTTTGGGAAATCTAACGAAATACAGAATAAAATTGTTTGATGATGTGCAAATTCTTCTAACTGACCGACTTTTGGACCGACTTTTGGAGATAAATTTGATTCTGCATGTCATGGAAACAGTTTAGCAAAGTAGATTTTTCATAAAGCACACAATAAGTATATTATCTTGCATGATTGTTCGGCTAAGCGGCATTGTTGGTCTGCTATTATTCGCTTAGCTGAAAATGACATGTGTTGTGGTACACATCAGAGATGTAAGCGCCATAGTTAGTAGGGACAATAAATAAGAATTGTAGCATCAGTGTGTACTTTAATGATTACTTGTATTTCCATGTCATGTTTTAATGAAGCGTCCAACATAAGACTGCGTGAGTGGGTGTGCACGTGCGTGCGCTTGATGATGCGTATGTATGTCTAGATATATGTATGTGTAGATATATGTATGTGTAGATATATGTATGTGTAGATATATGTATGTGTAGATATATATGTGTAGATATATGTATGTGTAGATATATGTCTGTACATAGATAGATAGCTAGATAGATAGATAGATAAATAGATAGATAGATAGATAGATAGATAGATAGATAGATAGATAGATAGATAGATAGATAGATAGATAGATACATACATACATACATAGATAGATAGTCATACATATATGTAGGAGTAAGATTCGGTGGTTAGAATATTCGGCTCAGAATCGTAAAGATGCGGGTTAGGTTACTGGTGGTATATCTTGTCCTTTAGCAAGACGCTTTATTTTACGTTCCTCCATAAACCTCAGGGGTCAAATACGAGTTGTACCTCTTACTCAGTTGGCCAGCCTTGTCACAATTTTAAGTAAAACTAAACCTCTCTGAGAACTAGGAAAAAAAGGTATATGTATCCGTGAAGTGCTCAGACACTGTATAACTGTATAACAAATCTTTCATATGTAAATCTCTTTTCTCCTAGTTTATTAAAATATATGTTTTCAATCCAACATGTACATAATATTGTATATAGCTGTATATGTACATCGAGAACCAATTCCCAAAATGTATCACACACACACACCTATATATATATATATATATATATATATATATATATATATATATATATATATATATATATATATATATATATATATATATACATATATGTATATATGCTATCCAGAAGTAGTATTATATGTACTTTCAGATTTGCGTTTGGGCTTCTGTCAAGTGTGAATAGATAAGTGAGAAAATTAGTCAACGAGACGCAATACTGTAGGACATTTATCTTCAATCACTACAATTGTTTCTATGCAGCGTAGTTCTCCAGGTGTGCAGGTACTTGTTTATGCAATCGTTTCCCTGTATTTTGATATCTAGTTGTGTTTCCTCAGGCGATATATTAATATTTTCTCCGTAAGTTCAACTTCTCAGCTTCGAGAGCATCCTTTCTGCCTGTTGTGGCCTGAAGCTAGTAGTAGCCACTGGGTTTTCAAAGTGTGTAGTCACCGAAGGACCGTTGGCAAGCTGATATGAATGTGTAGATGCAGTGGGATTGTGATTCTACTACTCCAAAAGTGGTTGCCGTTGTAAAGGAGTTGCTATTCAATTTCTTTGTACTGTTCATTAGCAAACCTTTAAGAATCGACACATACGTGCACATATATGGTCCTTCACACATATACATCTATATATATTCATACATATACACTCACACATATGCGGACATTTACGCGCGCGCTCACATACATATATACATATATATGTACATTTATATGTACACATGCATATACTTAGACAGATGTGCATGTGTGTATGCATTATATATATATATATATATATATATATATATATATATATATATATATCCATGCCTAC